>NC_133620.1:199556857-199606857 GCF_048593235.1 Sminthopsis crassicaudata | reverse complement strand
AGTGGTTGCACTTGACAATGTTCTTTTAAAGAGAAAGGTGTGTGAGATGAGATCCAAAGTCCACAGGCTTGCAACATACCTACATAAACTTTAAAAAAAATTTCTCAGTTTAATATTCTTCCAAATTTGCTAAAAATATTTGTGAAAAAAATCATATCATATCTTGAAAATTATTTTATAAAAGTATACCATGGTCTGGCCTATAATTAGGTTTATAGGAGTTATAACTGGATCTCTATCCTTTATTAACCTTGATTAGAAAATTGTATCATGCTGAGTAAAATGAGCAGAATCAGGAGATCACTATATACTTCAACAATTGTATGAAGATATATTCTAATTGAAGTGGACATCTTCAACATAGAGAAGATCCAATTCACTTCCAGTTGATCAACAATGGACAGAAACAGCTACACCCAGTGAAGGAACACTGGGAAAGGAGTGTAAAATGTTTGCACTACTGTCTTTCTACCCAGGTTACTTATACCTTCGGAATCCAATTCTTACCGTGCAACAAGAAATTTGGTTTTACACACATATATTGTATGTAGGTTATACTGTAACACATTTATTATATATGGGATTGCCTGTCATCTAGGGGAGGGAGTAGAGGAAGAGGGGAAAATTTGGAAAAGTGAATACAAGGGATAATGTTTAAAAATAAAAAATTACTCATGCATATGTACTGTCAAAAAAATTACAATTATAAAATTAATAAATTAAAAAAAAGAAAATTGTATCATTTGGGTCCTGGTGACTGAAGTATACTACAGATTAAATTTAGAGAAATATCAGGAAAAACTAAAAGAATCAAGTTTATTTAATAATGGAAATGAAGGCTCTCTGACAACAAGCTCTAGATAATGTTTGGAATCAGGATCAATTACTTTCCTCTCTGTTTTTTCTTCTCTACTTACCTTTTCAACTGCTCTAACATTACTGCTTTCCAAGTCCAGTACACTTTTCTAATATCCTGCTCTCAGCACACATGTAGACAAATACATTCTCCCAAAAGAAAGAGAATAGAAAGGGAAAAAAAAAACATAAGGAAAGAAATAAATCTATTTCCCAGACTCAGAAAAAAGTGAAAAGTTTCCTCTGCATTCTGAGACTTACACAAAGAAAGCTGGAATAAGACCCATTCTCATTCCATTCTCCTGAACAGAAAGAGATAGTGTAAGCATGATAATTGTCAGCATGGATATCTACTGCTGAATTTACTCAGCATTGAGCAAAAATCTTCACCAGCACTATCATCAGCATCCTTTGGTCTGAGTCTATTTCATTGCCAATTAAACTTGAGTTTATTGAAATATACTGACCAAGGTCTACATCATTGTCTGGTTGGGGGAGGGGAGAGGAATTTGAGAATCTAACATTTTCATAGTAGAAGGTTCCTGACCAAAGCATCTCATTAAAATCTTATTTGCAGGAAAGAGGCTCATTTACAGTTCCTCACTTTGATGTATGCTAGTTGGCAGCTGTTCAGAAGGGGAGGTAAAATGAGGAAGATTATTTCAACTCTGGTTCAGGTTAACACTCTCTGAGCCTGAAAAACTGCATGAAAGTTTGGCATGCACCCATTTTGTGACATACAGCCCTCAGATGCTTCTACTTTTCATCCAGACCAATTAGACCCAATTTTGTCAGCGAGATCAACATTGCCTGTGATTGCCTAAGAAAAGTAATAGTCTGTGTACCTCTTCTTTTCTGATTTCAAGAATTGTGCAAAGAAAAGAGTACCTAAACAAAGACTTCCTTGAGGTTTATCCCAAGAGGGTCAGAAGCACCATTAAATAAATTCTCTTACCATATCTCAGTTTTGAAAATGTCTCCTCAGAGAATTCAGATGTGTTTATAGGCAATTTTCCAGAGACCCAAATACGTAAAATGCAAACTTCCCAAAGGAATCCCTTGAGAAAGGTTGACTGAGGAACTAGTAGATTGGCAAAGCTATAACCAGTGTCTGGAAATCCCAACTTTGCTTGAGGCCACCTGCATCCAGGAAGGTATACTTTCGTCCCCAGAATACTGCCACAACTAAATAAAATACAGACATTCCAAAGAAATCCCTTGAGAAAAAGCAGATTAACTGAAAAAACTGGCAAAGCTGTAATAAACATCAGGCAACCAGGATTTTGCCCAGGGGCACTGGCATCTAGGAGGGGTGCACTTCCTTCCTCTCTCTCCCCAGGATGCTAATATATCCTCCTCATGGTGGTCCCATTGTACATCATGGGACAGGAGAAAGGCTTCAAGGTCCAGAGAATCACAGTGGAAGGAAGCATGTCTACCCTAATTTGACCACTCCTAGGGGGAGGAAGTATACTTCCTACCTGCCCAAAGTGCCATTCCATGAGAGTCTCATTTTGTCAACCTCCTAGCCTTGCTCTTTCCTGCTGCCATTAGTGCACCCTTTTAGAGGCAGACTACTCATACTACCTAACCTAGAGCTGACCGAGTTCAAACTAGCCACAGGGTATATCAAAACTTGTCCCTGCCCATTGGGCTGCTCCCTCAATTAATTTTGACCCAGGTACTGGATGTATCAGTTATGACTCTATAGTTTGCTTCTTTCACTGCAGGCAAATAGTTTTCTGCTTTTAAAGATTTTTTTCATATTTGAGATTTGTGTCTTTTAAAATATTACCTTCAAAGGCAAAAACATTGTTTTTATTTTGTAAAGTGAAAATTGTAAGAATCACCCAATCTAATTCATAGGATTGTTGTACTGGTCGAATGAGATAACATATGTGAAAGTACTTTATTCATGTATCTTAAAACACCATTATCTTAAGCTGTGGTTGTTGTTACACATCAATATTGGTCCTGATTATACTAAGTATATAAACAAATAGGAATATGCTTGGATATCCAGGATAATGTAGGGACCTGAAACCAGAGGATCACAGATTTACAGTTAAGGAGGTTTTAGAGGTTTTAGAGGTCACTGAATCCAACACTTTCACTTTATTTTTTTTTTCATTTTTTTTATTAATTTTATAATTACAAATTTTTTTGACAGTACATATGCATGAGTATTTTTTATAACATTATCCCTTGTATTCATTTTTCCAAATTTTCCCCTCCCTCTCTCTACTCCCTCCTCTACATGACAGGCAATCCCATATATATTAAATGTGTTACAGTATAATCTAGGTACAATATATGTGTGTAAATCCAATTTTCTTGTTGCATGTTAAGAATTGGATTCCGAAGGTATAAGTAACCTGGGTAGATAGACAGTAGTGCTAACAATCTACATTCACTTCCCAGTGTTTCTTCTCTGGGTGTAGTTGTTTCTGTCCATCATTGATCAACTGGAAGTGAGTTGGATCTTCTTTATGTTGAAGATATCCACTTCCATCAGAATACATCCTCATGCAGTATTGTTGTTGAAGTGTACAGTGATCTTCTGGTTCTGCTCATTTCACTCAGCATCAGTTGATGTAAGTCTCTCCAAGCCTTTATGAATTCATCCTGCTGGTCATTTCTTACAGAGCAATAATATCCCATAACCTTCATATTCAATGCTCCAATTGATGGGCATCCATTCATTTTCCAGTTTCTAGCCACTACGAAAAGAGCTGCTACAAACATTTTGGCACATACAGGTCCCTTTCCCCTCCTCAGTATTTCTTTGGGATATAAGTCCAATAGCAGCACTGCTGGATCAAAGGGTATGCATAATTTGATAACTTTTGGGGCATAATTCCAAATTGCTCTCCAGAATGGCCGGATTCTTTCACAACTCCACCAATAATGCATCAGTGTTCCAGTTTTCCCACATCCTCTCCAACATTCATCATTATTTGTTCCTGTCATCTTAGCCAATCTGACAGGCAACACTTTCACTTTAAAGGTAAGGCAACTAAGAGAGAGAATGGTAATGTAAGAAGATCTTTCATGTGTGAGTGCTAAACTGGAAGGGAGTGCTATACCTAGAATCACAAGGCCCTAAATTAAAATCTGTTTATGCTCCTTATTATTTGTGTGCTTCTAAGCACGTCATTTGATCTTCAAGGACCTCACTTTTCTCATCTGTAAAAAGAGGGAAATGGACTATCACTACATGGCCTCTAAGGTCTTCTCAGCTCTAAATCTACAGACCTATAATCCTAAGAAATTTGCCTAAAATTGCACAGGTGGCAAACAACTGGGTGACTGCCACTTACTAATTGTGTGGCTTTGGGCAAACAAGTTAACCTCTGTAAGTCTCAGTTTCCTCATCTGTGAAATTGAGGCTAAGCCCAAGACCAGTCCTTTGATCTCTATAATATTCTGCCTCTCATTTTTTTTATAATGAGGAATTGATAAAAGAATTGGATATTTTTAATCTAGAAAAGAGAAGACTTGGGAGGGACATAAATATTTGAAAGGAAGAAAATGAAATAGAAGTGTCTATGTGTCTCCAGAGGCAAAAAGGTTCTAATGGATAAAAGTTAACAGAAGAGAAATCTCAGAGAACCCACAGAAAGAATGTTCTTAGGATTAAAACTTCCAAAACAGAATGCACTGTTTCGTGAAATGTGAAGTTCCAATGAAAGGAAATGTTTGAATGTAGTTAGGATGTTACAATAGTAGGAATTTCTGCATGGGGTAAGGAGTTAGACAAAAATGATCTCTCCCTGAGAACCCATGAGCCTCTGCTTGTAAAATCTTGTCTTCCATACAGTGCATATTCTGAATCATTTTTACCCTTAACAGTGATATGTTTATATTGAGCAGTACAGACCTTCTGATCTGATCTCCTCCACCCCCTGCCCCCCACCATTCGTGATGACACCTATTTTATGTGATTTATAATATGTGGCTAGGATTGAGAAGCAGGAAGCAGTCTGTGGCCTTAGAATATTGTTTTGACCTGATAACTATCTGATCAGGAAAGGCATCAAGTCTGCAAGTCTAATTTCTAACCAATAGAACTCATGGGTGACTTTTAAAAATATAATGAAATTCCTTGTTTGTTTGTTTGTTTTTCCTTTGAATACATAATCCTCTGGCTGTGTGATATCACTTCTTCAAGGACTTTAAAACATTTTGCCATTATCTAGTTGATTATTATAACATCCTGGTTAGATAGGCTGGAAATGATTATCTTCACACAGTGCCTAGTATTAGTGACCCATGTAAAAAGGTGCTTGATAAATTGTTTTTGATTATGATCATAATTCCCATTGTTTAGATAGGGAGGCAAACACTGAAAGGTTAAGCAATTTATCTAGTCTCTCAAAGCAAGACAATAGGACCAAGATCCAAGTCTCTTTTACACTCTGTGCTTGTACCACCAAGGTCAAAAATATTCTGCCTCTCAATAGGCTTTTTGCTTTATAGGATTTTTTTTTTTCATTTTTGCAAATGTTCTAAAACAGATCAAACTTTTAAAACTCAGATTCGCTTCAAATATGGTAAGAGCAGCAAAGGCACTGTTTAATTGTCCTTCATTTGACCTGAAGTCTCAGAGAGACTTAAGCAGTTAAATTCTGCTCCACTGTAGAATCCTAGGCTTTCTTTGAAATCTACACATCGAATTACTAGGATGAATGATGACAAATTGGCACTATGACATATCTGTAAAGCTGAGTTCAATCTCAATAAAGGAAAGGGTTCAAAGGGATTATAGTGTGCCCTCTCCCAAACCTTTTCAATACATTCACATATTCTCCTCCTCTGACCACACCTTTTACCAAAGAGTAAAAGTGCACTACATCCTTTCTACATCATGAGGGTTAGGAGTACGTGTCTCCGAAATCTAGAAAATCCGTGTAAACATTTTTTATACCTCTTTTCATACTAGAGAGAAGTCAGGATTATTATGATATAAAAAGATAAAATATATTGATATTATACAATACTACACATATATTTATTTATTTGTTGGCATTTAATAATTTATTAGTGTATTACTTGTTTTTTAATAGTATTTTATTTTTCCAAATACATGCAAAAGATAGTTTTTAACATTCACCTTTGAAAAACCTTTGTACACAGATATTTATGCATTTTTGAGTTTCTAAACTTTTTCTGTGTCATCTGCTAATCTTCAAGTGTCATCTATGTAACTTCTGCAAAACTTCCTCCAAATTCCCATTTAGTTTCGTATGCAGACCTGCCATATATTGAAACTGCTATAAAGAAAGTCAGGATGGGAAAAGGATAACTATGGTTTATGGTTCATTTTATTTTCTTCTGCCTAATCACTCCATGAAATGGTTGGGAAAGGATTCTTTAGTAAGTTGAGAAATAAACCAAAAGATGGATGATACAAGACAGGAGAGAAAAGACATTCACATTATTTTCAATCTGGATAATCAGCTGCTATTATTTTGCTAGAAGGAGTGATTTTTTTTTTTAATTTCATAGATGCAGTGATTAAGTGACTGACATATGTGAAGAAAAGTTCTCTAATCAATTTGAGGGATAGTATGATCCAATTGATAGAACAGCAGGCTTGGAGTAAGGAAGATATGCGTTGGGTTCAAATCCCACCTCAGGAATTTACTAAGGACATGAATGACTAAGATTGTCTCAGTTTTCTTATCTACAAAATGAAGGGGCAGAGTCAAAATCCTCTCAGCTCCCTTCCAGGTATAAATATATACTATGATTATTAAACAATTACTTCCTTGAAGACAAAGACTGTCTTGGCACATACTTAAGCGAACTGAGGCTCAGTGATCCTAAAGGCATTGAGAGATAAGTCTTTGGATAAATTCCATTTCCAATAATTTGCTTATTTCAGAGAGTCATTCTCTTGATCTGGGTAGTCAATAGACTTGCAGTGATACCTTCCTGGAGAGATTAGGAGCGAGATGAGGGCAAAGCAGAGAACAGAAAGTTGAAAGAAGACCTGGCTTCTAGAGAAGAGAAAAAAAGAAAAAGAAAAAAAAATACTTACCACTTAAGGAATATTATATGAGGAGATTGGAAGAAAACAGATTAGTCAATTAACTTGATTCATTTCAATTGTTTCATTGTATCCGGAGGGGATAATTTAATATGCTCTAACAACAAAGTTCCATGGAAGCAACTATTCAGATTCCCTACACTTCAACTTCACCCATTTTAAACTTCCCAGTCAGAGAAATCCATTACTACAATTTACCTTCTTTCATACTTTTGTTCTATAATTGAAGGGCCAATTATCCTGCAAATGAAATCTTTGGAACCAAGGTCCAGATTGCATGGATATTAATCATGGCACAGTGATTTCTGTAAGCAGAGGCGGGCATTTATTACGCAGATCTAAGATTAACATTTGGCAGCTAAGACTTCCTATCTCTGTAGATAACTATTTTATTATGGCATAAATCATTCTAGAGAGACAGTCTGGATTAATTGATAAAAGAATCATCTCAAAGGCAAGAAGGCCTGAGTTCTAGTCCTGCCTAGGACTAGAACCAGCTGTACAATCCTAGGAAAGTCAATTTAGCCTCTTGTCCCAAGAAATTATAAACAAGTTACCAAAGTACCTCATTAGAGGGCATTTCTGTTGAGAGTTCCTTATAGTGATAAAATAACAAAGTCAGATAATTTTTTTTAAATCAAAATACATCCATCTTGCATAAAGGCACAATAGGGTAATTAATAGAGTCCTACTTATGAGGCATTTTTGTGTGTGTGTGTGACCTTGGATAAATCACTTAATATCTCAGTACCTCCTGGCCGTTCTGGAAGACTGAATTACAGAGGTAATACAATCTTCATATATTCAGCCAATCATCTTCCCCCCTCCATAAGAGGTGCACAGAGAGTAATAACACATTGTACTTGTCACAGATGGGTGGGTTTGTAGCTCATATAAACTGGCACTTTCAAAAGATCCTTATTAGTCATCTCATAACTGCTAAATTTTTTTTTAAAAATCAAGCAACCAAATGAGCGACACCATGAGCAAAGACTTCTTGTTTAAAGTCAGCATTTGCTTGTCACTAATATGATTTGTTAGAAGTTTTGCTACTTTTCCTAGAAAAAAAAAGGTGTTAAAAAAAGGATTAAAAATGGCTGTGAGAATCTTTAAAAACAATTTGAATTATTCTCTCAAATCATATTTTTCTGGGAGTTCTATACGGGGCTTACTATATTACTTTAGTATTCAAAATGTGTAGAAGATTTTTTTGATGACTCAAGTGTTCTTCTGATAGCTATCTGAAGGTTCATCTTTTATGTAAGTAATGACTACTAGCATGTATTTGGTTTGATTTGTGCAAGCACATATCATTTTATAGGTATATTGTAACTCAGAGAAATACTTTTCTAGCATTCACTTCTCCTTTCCCCCACCAACGAGGATGATGATGATGTTCAGTAACATCAGTTGTGTCTGATTCTTCATGACCTCATTGAGAGTTTTCCTGGCAAAGATACTCGAGTAGTTTGCCATTTCTTTCTTGGGGGAAAAAAAAAAAAAAAGGAAGCCAATAAACAAATGGTTTAAGAGTTGAATTGGATTTCTCTCCTCCCACCTCTAGTTCCTTTCAAACATGATTCTAGGTGAAGTAACAACAACAACAACAACAACAAAAATGTCTAAATGAGGCAGAAAATTATATTCCCCAAAATTTAATTGCAGTTAGATTAGGGATTTAGTATGAATCATCACAAACTCTTCTTCTGTTGAATCCTCAACTCCTTATTCCCAATTCTTGTGCCACTAGAAAATATATTTAGTTCCTCTGAGGTAATTTTTTTTTTTTTTACTATAGTAGACAATTTAGAATTTAGAATAAAACAGTGGTGCATGTCTCAAACCTTAGGAAGCCCCAGTGAATCAGCATTCTATGTGCGTCATGAGAAAGAATTCATTGCTCCATTTTCAATGGTCTATGCTGGAAACTCCAAAGTACATACCTACCATATTTTATAACATTGTCAGTAGTCTCCTCATCTGGAATAAGCTAAGCAATTCACAGGAGAACTATGATACTTTTATGAAATAGGCATTTATGAAGGCAGACAAGTCTGTTTTTAAAAGCAACACAACCACAATGCAGAAGTAGATCAAAAAAACAAAAAAAAAAAAAAGAGGATACAGATAATATTCTCTCTGCTCTATTCAAACTAGCCAGTTAGCTGTTCCTTATATCCAACATGCTGATTTCCTGCCTCTACCCTTTTGTACAAGATCCTCTTATGTAGGGAAATGTTCTCTTTTCTTCCCTCTGACTCACTGGACCCTAAGCTCCCATCAAAGGATAATTCAGGCAATATCAGGGAATGCCTTTTAAGATCCCTCAAATTATTAGTACTTTCTTCATCTGAAAATTATTGTACATTATTTTGTATATCCTTTGGTTTTGTTCTTGTTTTTGGATTCAGACCTGTGATTACTTTAGTGTATGGGTGTATCAAAAAAAGGAAATTCCCTCCTATCGGCAGATAGGCATTTTCTATCAGCAATGTTTTGGTCCTTTTTTGCTTATTGGAACCCTTTAGCAGTGTGGTGAAGCACACAGATCCCCTTCTCAGAATAGTGTTTCTAAATTCATAAAAATGAAATTCATGGAGTTATATAAAGGAAATAAATTATATTGAAATGAAATTATCAAAATATATAAAAAGTAGATTACAGAAGGAAAGGAAGGAAGGAAGGAAGGAAGGAAGGAAGGAAGGAAGGAAGGAAGGAAGGAAGGAAGGAAGGAAGGAAGGAAGGAAGGAAGGAAGGAAGGAAGGGAGGGAGGGAGGGAGGGAGGGAGGGAGGGAGGGAGGGAGGGAGGGAGGGAGGAAGGAAGGGAGGAAGGAAGGAAGGGAGGAAGGAAAGGAGGAAGGAAGGGAGGAAGGGAGGGAGGAAGGAAGGGAGGGAGGGAGGGAGGGAGGGAGGGAGGAAGGAAGGAAGGGAGGAAGGAAGGGAGGAAGGAAGGAAGGGAGGAAGGAAGGGAGGAAGGAAGGGAGGAAGGAAGAAGGAAGGGAGGAAGGAAGAAGGAAGGAAGGAAGGAAGGAAGGAAGGAAGGAAGGAAGGAAGGAAGGAAGGAAGGAAGGAAGGAAGGAAGGAAGGAAGGAAGGAAGGAAGGAAGGAGGAAAGGAACGAAGGAAGGAAGAAGGGAAGGAAGGAAGGAAGGAAGGAAGAACTTACTCCCTTTAAGCAACTTTAGGAGCAAGTAGGTGATGCAATGAGTAGAGTTCCAGGCTTGGAGTCAGAAAGACTTATCTTCCTAAGTCCAAATCCCGCTTTAGACACTTACTAGTTGTGTGACACCACACAAGTCATTTCATGAGCTGGAGAAGGAAATGGCAAACCATTCCAGTATCTTCACCAAGACCCCAAATGGAGTCATAAAGAGTTAGGGATAGAAACACAATGCCAAAGGTAGGCTAAATTTTGATATGTCTGCTTATTAATCCATACATTGATAATCATGTCTAGAATAACTTTTATCTGTGACTAATTCTTTGACATTTCTTTCCATTTATCTTATTTATGTTTATAAATATATCCATATTTTTCTCTGTCCTGTGCGTGTGTGTCTGTGTGTGTATATATCCATTTTTCTCTTCATTAAAATGTAAGTTCCTTGAGGGAAGGAATATCTTTTGCCCCTCCCCCCTTTTTTCTATCATCAGAACTTAACACAGTGCCTGGCAGAGAGTAAGAACTTAATAAATGCATCTTACCTGACAGACCAGAGGCACTTTCTGCTTTCACCAGTTCCCTTCTGGCTTGTCAACAGTCAAACTGTGATGCTGTAGGAATCTTATAGCAAGCAAACACAAAAATGGTTTGTTTCAATTCAAAACTATGACCACCTCCCCTCACCTAAGGACATATTATCATACATTTGTCTAAAGAGTAGCCTTTCAGGCATGTCCAAAATAACCCCCACAGTTTGTAAGAGATCTCTAGATAGGATCTTTCTAGACCAGAGTGAACTCATTGAATAAGAATTCTCAACCTGGAGGCTGTAATCCACTTTTTATACATTTTGATAATTACATTTCAATATAATTTATTTCCTTTATACAACTCCATGAATTTTGTCTTATGAATTTAGAAACACTGTTTTGAGAAGATGATCTATGTGATTCATCACACTGCCAAAGGGTTCCATAGAGCAAAAAAGGACTAAAACATTGCTGATAGGAAAATTCTTTAAAAGGCAGCCCAGATTCCTATCCTGACTTTCTCCTCTTCTATCCCCTTCATCCCAAGACTCCATGTGAGATCATTCCCTTTATGACTTTCTCAAGGATGCTATCCAGTCTGTCTTTGACATAAACATAGCAATGGGGTTTCCATTATTTCCCTGACTTAGCTGCCCCCCTTCCTCTGAATTAACAGACTTGTAGACATCTCTTATACAAACACACTGTGACACTGTACCCGGACTAGGCGTCTTTGGGATTTTTCTGTGCATAGTCTTAGAGAATTAGAGCAAGAAATGGAGCATGTTTATACAATTTAACTAATCATACTAGATCAGTGACCTAGAGTTACCCTGCAATTCCCAACCTAGGATCTTTCTTGTGCCAAATTCTGTGGAGGTTTCGTGAGGAGAGAAAGTTTCCAATGGAGACTAAAGTAAAATGGTTATAACAACTTTCTCTAGCATGTTTATGTTACCCTAAGCTCTTGAATTTAAGATTCCAGCTTGAGAGGACAGACTAGAACCACAATGAACAAAAAAAAAAAGGGGGGGGGAGCTTCAGTCTTGGACAGGTGAGAGAGGAACCCATTTTTACTCATTGTATCATAAGATTATAGAATATAAGAAGGGACTCCAGAAACTCCAAGCCCCTCATTTTATAGAAGAGGATACTGAGGTCCAGGGAAGGAAATTATTACATGGGTAATGATGTAAATATAAAAAGATAGATTTGAAATTGGTTCCTTTTGTTAAGTGAGTATTTTTTCCATTATATCAAGCTGGATCAGAAACCTATTCCTTCTCTAGCAGCAGCCATCTTAGTCAAATAATATGTTTGATTCAAGAAGCATCTACTAAGCAGTTATTGTATGTGTATACAAAGGGGGGAAATTGCTACTTCCTAGAAGAATATAATTAAATTAAATTATTAGTTGATTAAAATAGAAGGAAACTCAAAAGATGCCTAATCCAGCCCCTATATTATACAAATGAAGAAACGGAGGCAGAGAAAGTTGAAGTGATTTGCTCAAAGTCAAATTACTAGTGTATAGTGAAACTAGAATGACCTCATGATCTGCATTTATGCAATCAGATTCATAGGGTTGGAAAGATCCAAAAATACAGAATTGGAGAGGACCTCTAATACCATCTATCTTGTCCAATCCCTTCATTTTACAGATGAGAATACTAGGTGGTACAGTGGATAGAGTACAAGCCCTGGATTCAGAAAGATTTATCTTTCTGAGTTCAAATCTGGCCTCAGACACCTGCTAAGTGTGAAACATTGGACAAATCACAGCACTGTTTGTCTCCATTTCTGGATGTATATGGTGAGCTGGAGAAGGAATGGCAGATCACTGTAGTACCTCTGCTAAGAAAATCCAAAATGGGGCCACAAAGAATGGACATGATTTAAAAATGATGGAGCAATAACAATGATATGTTGAGGTTGTGATTTATCCAAGGTATCACAAATAGTAAGCATCAGAGACTGGATTTGAACCAGTTCCTCCACAGTATCTTTCCAAGATACTATACTCTATGTTTTTAGGACTACTTCATTCTTATTTATGCTCAAATAGAAATCCTTTCCAGAACACCATTGAGAAGAGATCATACAATCTCCAAATGAAAACCCTCCAGTGAAGTAGTGTTTACCTTTCAAAACAGTCTACTTCCCTACTGAGCAGGTCCATTTATTAACTTCACTGAGGATTTTGTTTACTGGGAATATTTCACTTTCTAGAAATATCAATAAACACAAGAAGAAACTCTTCTCCCCCCCCCCTCCCCAGCCCCATTATATAGTCCACATTTATTTCTCATGGGTTAACAGAGTCATATACAGAGAAATCAAGGGGAAATCTTAAAATATTCAGCCTTCAGAATCTCCTAGAATCTTAAATGTGATTTCTCCAAATGTCTCCTGTTAATTTTTAAAACCATGAGGATTTTAAAGGGATATTAATCCATGTGTTTTTAATTCATTTACACTCGTACCATTAAAATCCTTCATAGTAAGAGCTAGCTGATGTTCAAGAAACCAGTTGAGCTTTTAAATAATCTTTTTAAAGGCTTTCCTCTTAACAACAGGAAGACATGTTTGCCAAGAGAAAATGAACTCAAACACCAGAAAATCTGGGTTTGATTCAAAACTTCTAACCCATGAGTTTTTACAGGCTTGTAAACTTAGTAAAATGAGTTCTATTATCCATACACCATATAGCCACATGTATTATATACATTCTTTGTGTGTGCATGCATTATCACACGCATCCATGTAGAGTGTTAACATTTGGCCTTTCTGGGCCTATTAGCTTATTTGATTAGAATGGGATGCTAATGAGGTCAAAGGTGATTGTTCAGTACTTCTATCCTAGATAGCCAATTGCAGTTAATATGCTGTGGAATATAAGACATAACTCTTAATTATTTAAGCATCGTTTTCTTCATTTATTAGGTCAGAGATCTAGATTTAAAAGGATCTACAAGGATCTTAGGATCACCACTGCTTTAACCACCTCAGACAAGGAAACTGGGAATCTAAAAGACCTTCCAAAAGAGACATAGTTATGTGTGGCCAATTCAGGACTCTAACTGGGACCATCATCTTTAAGATTCAAGTATACTTCTGTTTCCATGATGACAAAGTGCCACTTAGATTCAACTTAATTCAAATTCTACAAATACTTTTTAGGTGTCTGCTTATGTGCCATGTGCTAGGAATTAAAAAAAAAAAAAAAAAAAAAAAAAACGAAAGCTTCAAGGACCTTACACTCTATTGGGAGGAAACAACCTGTTCGTAGAAAATAAAAAAAATTTTTAAATGTATCCAGTATTGGAGAATACTAGCAATTGGGAAGATCAGGATAGGAGCTTCCTATAGGAAATGGTCTTTGAACTGTGAAGTGAGCCCAGAATTCTAGAAAGCAGGAGTGAAGAGAAAATTCCTTGATATACAATATTATCATTATTGCCCAATGATTTAGTTTTTAGTCACTATCTAATCAACTCAATGCCTTATCTTACCACCTAAATTATATACTCCTTGAGGGCTGAATATTTTATTCTTTTTTGTACCTCCTCCCACCTCCACCTCCACCCCAGCAAATTGTACAATGCTAACCCAACTGGAGAGATTTTCTCTGTATAAGGTAAATTACAATTACACTTGATAAATAAGATGCCTTGAATTAATATTTTAAAATACTCCCTTTAGAAATCATTACCATTGGAAAAATGAACTTTTAATACTGCAGAAACAGACTAATCTGCATTGAGGCTTTGGGACATAATATATATAATAATGTCAGATATGATCATTGATTTGATCAGTTTTGCTCAAATGCTTTTTCTCTTTCTTTTAAAAAAATATTTCTTACAAAGATTGACTCACTAGGTAAGGGATGGAGGAGGATATTTGTTCAGAAACTTGATCTGGATGTTTTTGGTTATTATCCTTTGCATTTGAAGAAGACCAAAATGGTATCACTATGTAGAGGTCCAGGTCCAGTGTGTCGGATTGTAGCTGATCAGACCAGCATAAGCTCAGAAAGCTTAGGCAGGTTAGGTACAAAGAATCCATGTGAACATCTGAAGTGGTGATGCTCAGAAAAACACATGTTCCTGGGTCCTGTGGGACTAGTTATTGTCTCAAATCTTATGGGTTGGCCCTGCTACTCTGCAGGGCACAGAACCAGAGTTCTGTGAAAGGAACAAGAGTGCAGTCCAGTACCTGTCAGTGACAAGGAACAGGGATTGTGAACAAGTGATGGATGACTTTGGGAAATATGGGGAGCTAAATTCCTTAATGACACTTTGCCAAAGAGTGAGATCATTTCAGGGTGCAAAGGATTATTGTTATGCCAAACTCAAGACACAGCCTGCTAGCTGGGCCATAGCCCTAGGAAACAATATTTCCAAAATATTATGACAAAACTCATTTCATTTTCAATATAATGCTCTATCCTGATTAATTCTCAAAGTTCTCAATTAATGAATGACAACTGTTAAATACCTGCATATAAAAATAATCTTGAAAGGAGCTTCTTTGTTGTCCTTTTATGAAAATTTTCAGAAGGTAAGATAAGCAATTATAGCAATTCTCACCTTGGTAGGATATTAACAGTCTTTTAAGACAGATTGTTTAATGTACTTTTTGTTTTCACTCATTCTGTCTATCCCCAAACTGAAGCTCTTCTATATTGTCAATTTCTTTACTTTTGATGGCAGAAAGTATAGAGATTCTTTCCATAGACAATCATGGAGAATCTCCTTCTGAACTGAACTCTGTGGTGGGTTTTTATTTTGACTTTATGCTCAGAAAATCTGGCATATTAAAGGCATCGCCTGCATTTCTTCACCAGTTAAAGACAATTCTCTCCAGAAAGGTTTCTGGGGCAACAACTGACCTCCCTTTTGTTTCAATTGTCTTTTTTTTTTTTTTTTTTTCCTACTGGTTATAATACCTGACACACAGTGAGTGCTTAATAAATGCTTCTTGCCTGCCTGTCCTTTCCCAACTTATAATTTGGAATCTTCTAGGAAATAAATAGGCAACATTCAATATTAGGGTTGGTAAGTTGAATAAAATTTAATAAAGATAGAATTTTGTTTGATAAAGAGATTTAATGAGAACTTTCTGGAGGACTAGCAAGCAGTGGGACTTTGGGGAAATTTTCTACCTCAATAAAAACACAAAAATTGATTTAAAAAATACTCCTTTAATTTGAGAATGGAATCCTTAAAGAAAGAAGATGTACAACTATTATTCTTCTGAACAATATATAATCAGATTACTTCTCCTGGGATCATTTGGACTTATATAGATACATGGATACATAGATATAGACTGTCCCACTCCTAGTGAATGGAGAGGAAGAGAGGAAAAGGAGAAGAAAAAGAGAGAGAGAAGGAGAAAAAGAGAAGGGAAAGAGAAAGAAAGAAAAGACAGACACACAGAGAGAAAGACAAACAGAGATACAGGAAGAGAAACAGAGACAGAGAGACAGAGACAGAGACAGAGAAACAGAAGACTCTAGTGATCTTTCCCTACCCACTGCTTCGTTTAGTTAATAGAATGCCCGAAAAACCTGGTGTAGGTGTGGGATTAGATTTCAGAGGAGTCCATTATATTTGGATTGAATTAAATTTGCAAGAAAAAAAATGCATCTTTATTTCCACTAAACTGACATTTAGCAATTCTTTTTATTTTGAATGTAGGTAACAAAAGAAATCATAGACTTCATTTAGACATCAAAGGAGTCCATAATTCAACTAGTTCTGTTGGTTGATATGATAATTGTTTGCCTTTAGATAGCACTTTACAAACAATAGGTCATTTGATCTTCACAACAATCAACTATCACTATTTTTACTAATGAAAAAACTGGGCCTCAAGTAAGATGTGATTTGCCAGAGATGGTCTAGCTATCTAGTACTTGAAGGATTTTAAATCTTGTTTACTTGACCCCAGATCCAGAGATTTTTTTCCCCCTTATATCCCATTACCTCTCAAATATTTCTGTGGGTATGTACATGGAGGGAAAATACTTGTCTGCTGACAAATTCTCTCATGTCATTCTCTTGACGGTTTCCAGCCAGCTGGTACTTTCCATTTTATCAGCAATTTCTCAGCCACATATGAGAGTTAAATGCTAAAAGTCAATGTGGACAGCTTAGCATGAAATCTCCCTAGAACCAGGAAATGAAGTATCTTTGTGCCTTTCTCAGCACTTTCTCAGCACTGGGAGACCATTAGCATTGTTCTATGATCTTTGATACCATCAAACCTGTATGTTTTAAGATTCCTTCAATTTGCTTAGTATTTCAGAAACATTAACAAATAATCAGAATAGATATGTCAAACTTGCTGAGCATTAATCCATTTGCCTTTCTTCAATCAGTTACTACTACAGTGAAAATATCAGTGAAGAGTATTTACAGAAGTTCCAAATTCTACCTTGAGGTCATTATCAAGAAATAATAGGGTATTGAATGTGAGTTGCTTTAAAAGTGGGAAAGTAGTCTTAAACCCTAGGACAATCTACTTGATTACACTAATCTCATCCTATTCTCTCAAACCAAGAGTTAAAATATTGGGATTTTCAAAGACTCTTGGAACTGAAATCTTTTATTAGAAAGGTTAAAAATCAAACCCTAAAAGAAATTCTCTTTTCAATGCTTCAAAACAAAAGAAATCACAGAGCATTTTTTAAATCACAAAAACTCCTTAACATTTCCATCCTTTCCCTAACTTGTTATGAATTTTTTAAATGGCATAATTTCATTTGGATTAAAAAGACAGAAGACTTGAGTTCAAATTTCAGCTATGACACTTTCTTTGTGTGACTGTGAACAAGCCAGTTAAACTCCTGAGTCCAGTAAGGATATGGATTAAATGACTTATCAAATCTCTCCTAACTCTAGCTTTATTATCTATTAAACATAGGTCCAAGATTTCATTTTATATTTGTGACCAAACATAGACGTCTACCCTATCACCTATATAAAGTGCAGACACATGAAAACCAAACCCAGTTCAAGGAGAAGGCCTGAAACCCTGAAACAGATCTGGTTAAACAAATATTAGGAAATTTCACAGGGCTTTATTTCCACTTTCCAAAGTCCAAATATGTGGCTGGACCTTCACCCTTCTAAAGAGTGGATTACCAGAAAACTAAATCCTTTCACTGATATAGATGTTTCCAGGAAGTCATTCATAGTATTTTCAGACTTTGTGCATGATTAACTTCACTTTACATATTATCTATGGTATAAATTATATAGTTATATCTAATATATAAAATCCTTTTAAGTGACCCCTGTGAAAAGGAGAGCATCACCCAAGGGATGATTTGGCAAGGGGCTTAAGCCACTGAGTCAAATTGTATGATGTAGGACTACCACCAAGATATGGTGCCCTTCAATCACTTTAGTGTCAACCCACAAGAATCATTAGAGCCAGCAGAGGGCAGTAACAGCCTGGTAGGGTGGGCACAAGTTTGTTGCTTGAAGGTAAGGATATTGGGGGGGGGGGGTAAGGAAGGAAGGAGAGTAGGAAAGAGAATTTGATGTCCACAATTCCATTTACTCAAATCTTAAGGCAAGAAATCTAAGTGAAATAGTGAAGGTTGGAGGTATAAAAGGACAAAAATTTCAGACCTTACCAATGGGTAAAAAAAAAATGGCTGTGATATAAATAAACTAGTAGTGGAAGAATTAGATGGGCAAGCCTAATATATAGTCAAAAAAGCCTAGTAGGATAAAGGTAGGATCATAAATGGGAAAATAAGAATAGGTCAGAAACAAAAAGCCAGGTAACAATGGAAATATATAGCAGCAGAGCACTGTGGGAGCAGATGCCAGTTCCCTTTTAGTGTAGGAGAGACTTAACAATAACTTGGAGTCATAAAATCTGAGTTCACTCTCTCTGTCCCTTAGAACACATGCCATGTCCCTTAACTTTTATAGGTCTGAATTTACTCATTTGTAAAATTAGGGTCTTGGAGTAGATGACTTTCATGATCCCTTACAGCTCTAGACCTTCGAACCTATGGCATATACTTCCATGATGATTCTGTAATTGGTTATATTTATATGGAGCTTTTCAAGAATATAACAGTGGATAGAGTTGACTTTGGAAGAAAGACCTGCCAGGTTCAAGTCTTTCTTTTCACATATTAACTGAGTGACCATGGCAGCTCTCATTGGTTTAGACACCACTCTAATACAGATAGATTATCAGTTTCTGTCAGAACAGAGAATTTCTATACTTGTAGAACTTGTAGTGGTGAGTATCTATATAGAGACTATAGACTATATTTTATATAGATTCATAATATTTATACTGCAATATATATATGTATGTGTGTGCATGCATGTACAGATATACACATATTTATCTAATATATCTATGTATATATATACACACACTTATATTTGTATATGTATATACATGTAGTCAGAAAAAGTGTTACAAGAATACTCTTAAAGTTTTTCTTAAAAACTCTAGGATAGATTGTATGACATGGGACACTGGCACAAAACTATCCAGCAAGGCAGGTCCTCATCAGAGAAGGTGCTGTGTTCTATAAACAAAGAAGAATTGAATTAACCCCCCCAAAAATGTGAGATGAGCAAAGTTAGAAAAGCCACATCAAATGTTCATAGGAATTCTTTGTATCCAACGTGTGGTCTGATCTGATTAACCAGACACACTGTAACACAACTGTAACAGTGATGTTATTTTCCGTCCTCTTTGGGAAAGGGCAACAATCAACCATCTCTTTGCCTCTGACACATACAAGTTATGTGATTCTAAACATGTCACTTACTTTCAATGTCCTAGACAACTCTCTAAGATTAAGTTACAGTTAATATGTATAAGTAGAAGCAGTACCCTAAACCAAAGAAATTCCTACCTACACACAAATATATAGTTATCTTTTTCACATTATTGGGGTTAGGAGTATAACACCCCCAGGATCTACAAAATCCTAGTAAAATGTGTTTGGCTCTCCCTTTGTACCAGAGAAGTCTGATTTTTTTTCTTTTTCATTTATGGAGTGTTTGCAGTAGCTTAAAAAATAAAATATGTTGATATCATATAATACTGTAACATATTTTATGCATTTCTGAGTTTTTAAATTTTTTCTGTGTCATCTTCTGACTTCAGTGTGTTGTCTGCAGCTTCTGGAAAACTCCCCAAATTCCAATGAATTTCTTATATTGTTCTGCAATATATTTGAAACCATGAATATATATACATATATATGTATATATATATATATATATATGTGTGTGTATGTATAATTATATATGTATTTATATGCACATATATGATTTTTAAAGTTAACTATGTGCTTTATACTTTACATATATTATTTCATTAAATTTAAGGTTCACAAAATATTTTACCTACACTGAGCTCCTATTACTGTTGTGAAAGGGCTTAGAAACATAATTATATCCATTTTGCAGAAGAAGAGCACTGAGGCTAAAAAAATTAAGTGAGTTGTCTAAGGATAGCATCAGTAATAAATGTAGTAATAAGAAGCAGAGTCAAAATTTGAGTAAAGATCTTTTGAGTCCTAATCCAGTACCTCTGCCTATTGTGCCATAGTACCTCATATAAAATTTAGAGTCTAGGAGGTTTCAAGAAAATTCAATGCTTCCCTAAGGGTTCAGACATAAATTGGTAGATCTACATGATCTGAAGCTATCCTATCAGGACTGCCATAGGGTCACAAATCCTTTTTTCTTTCATGTCTCTGACTAAAAATCTCTAATCACAAATTTTATACAACTGAAAAAGCAACAAATTACATGTCCCAGATTTTAAAAGTATGGTTCTTCTCTCCCAAACTGATTCGAATCCTGGTATTTTTCAGAACCAATTCATTCATCTTAGTCTTGACTTGTCTTGGTATTAGATGGTATCAATCAGAATTTCTATCTATGTCATTTAGTCCTATCTACCTTGGCCCAGTTTGTTTTATCATGTAGAATTTTAAAATATCAGAAAGAAAGGAACAATCCCTATTGTCTATAGCTTCTCTACTTTTTTTGAGTTCATTTCCTGACTTTATCAATGTCTTCTTTCACTCTACTCAGTTCTCTTAGGAGAGAAATCAAAGAGAATGAAATATCAGAAAAGTAGAAAGTCTAGTTGAGATTCAACATGGAAAAGAAATTCACATATTTTGTTGCTGAAAATATAAGCAAGAGGGAAGCACCCCTCCCACTTAAATAAGCTTATTTCTCTGATTACATTGACTTAAATGGAATATTTTATGAGAGACCAAGCACATAGCTTATTTTCTATGTCCTATGTTCAAACTATTTTCTTTTTTGGCTTTGACATATGTTCCCAGTTCTCAGAAACAGTCAGATAGTTACTCAATTAACGGAAACTCTTTTGGGTTCATGCAATCTGTTTTACTGTTCACTTTTAGGGTCTCGCCTTGGTGGTGAAGGCTGTGTTTGAAGGGCTTGTGTTCTCCTGGCTTCACAATGTGTTGGTTACTTGTGACCACATTGGTTCCTTTGATTCTCAGTTTCCTGTACATCTGGTTGGCGAATGGCTTGCTGGGGTATTGCAATGGTCTGGCTATGTTCAGTGTACAAGATATGATACATAGGGTACAATACACTTTCTACTAATTTCTTGAAATGCATTCTAATGATCAATTCATGTTTGTATTCAATTTCTTTAGCTTTCTGGGAGAATGGTCAGATGATGTTCCCCTTCCTAATTCTGTCTTTAATCTTTGCTTACAAAGATCCCAGATTCTAAGAAACATTCTCCTTTTCTCTTTTGAGAAAGAGTTCACAATAGCTCTATTTATTAACTCAAACAAACATATATAGTTTTAAAACCTAGAAAATAATGCATAATGAAACCAAATTTCTATGGTGTACTGAGGAATAACATTATGTTTTGTTAGAAAGAATTAGAAATTTATATGTTAAGGATAAAGGTTAGGGATAAGCTGCTGAAAGATGTTAAACTAAGTCTTTTCCTTTTACCTTTGTACTTTCTCAACTCTTGCCCTCCAGCTCAGAGAGATGGTATTCAATAAGCAAAGCAATATTCATTGCTTTGAATCTCCAAATAGTTTAAAGTTCAAACATTTTTAGTCACCCAACTACATGCAATAAGTAGTGGGAGAGTTAGAAAATAAACTATAATTCCTGCCCACAATGAGTTTATAGTCTAGTAAGGATAAAGGCATGCTAAAATAATAACAAACTCAATGGAATATAATTGCATTAAAAAGAATACAAAATGCACAAAAAATGCAAATTTTTTAAAAGTACACATATATATGTTATGGACACTGTCAAAGATAATCACTGGAATCACTGTGATGTAACAACAAAGATATCAATAAAATTTTAAAAATCAAATTAAAAGACCACAAAGAACTAGTAGAGTTCTGAGGAAAGTTCCTTTCTGATTCTGAATCCAGACAAAATTTCATGGAAAAAAAATAACACTAGACTAAACCTTAAAAATGTCTGGGACTTGAAGCTACCCATGGAAGGAAAGAAGAAAAGAAAAAAGCATTTATTAAGTACTTACTATGTGCCAGGTACTGTGTCAAATATTATCTCATTTGAGATCACTATAAAATTATGATAAAGATATTTGAAGTTCTTTTGTCCTTTGTGCTTGAAGAAGACCAATGACATCGGGAAAGTGAATTGGATTTAAGTGAGGCAGGACTGTGCAAAGTCATCAGTCTCCCTCTCTCTTCATTGGCAAGACATAGGTCAGGTTGATTTGTGATGATCCAGAATGTAGTGCTAACCTCTTGGCAAAGCACATTATCTACTTTAAGACCGTAATCCATATGATCATCCAACTATAGATAGTATTATTAATTATTATCCCAATTTTGAAGATGAAGAAATAGGTTCAAGAAAGAGTAAGTGCTGAGGGTCATGGAGGTAAAATAGAAGAGCAAAGGACTTGTCATAAAGCACAATCTCCTTTTCTTAAGGATAAGAAAACAGGGGTTTAGGGAAATCCAGTGGCTTACCAAGGTTACACTGGTAGTTGTCAAGGTGGGATTTGAACCAGGGCCCCTAGCTGTAGTTAATGTTTTTTCCACTGTATATTGATTCCTCTTTTCCCTTCTTTAATTACAGCATTCTAGCAACTCCACCTTCCCAGTGAATTTGGCTCCATTTAGTTTCCATAAGCTTTATTCTTTGATTGTAGCTATACAATATATTGCCAAAACACTAATCCTCACTTACTTTATAATAATAGTGACATTTTTTTCAGTAACTCAATTTGCTGCCTTTGATTTTAATAAAGTGGTTTTGAGAGCTAACCTGAAATGGAAAACTTGGGTACATGTGAAAACTGGACTAAAATAGATTCTAAAACTCCCCAAAGAGGCTCTACAAAGTAGTTAAATAAGCACACTGGTTATTCAGCAAAGTGTGTGCATATGTGTATGCATGTATGTATGTGTATATAATATATAATGTGTGTATGTATTTACTGCTAAAAAAAAATCAAAATGAGTTATATTGTCAATATTAAGAAGCTGAGTGGTTTTGTTTTGTTTTGGTTTGTTTCATTACCTTTTAAACCTTTCCTGTACTGAGCAGTAGAGAGAATATGGGCTAATTCGTTGCATTTTTGTGGGGTGTTTCCACATGTTCATATTTCCCAATGTTGTATTCTTTAAGGAAAAAGTGTACTCTGCACAACAGCACTATTTTTTCCATTAGGGAATCATATGTCTATGATTCATTAAATCTTTGTACATACATACTCGGTGGTTATACAGATGAGTCCCAGAAGGAAGAATCTCAAGGTAATGGACTGCTGTCAAACCTTTAGGGCACCCTGGCTTACAGAAAGACTTTCCAACTTGGAGAAATTAGATTATATCACTTAAAACTGCCACTTTCTTGCATGATAGTATATATCTCTCACTGACAATTTGAAAAACACCTGTTACCTGGGGCAAAAAAAAAAAGATAAATCTCATGAATCCCTATGTTCACTTGGTGATTGATTTTAAGGGAAACAAGGAATTCTGCTAATGAGTGTCATCATCACTAACTAACACTATTGGGAAAAGAAATCTTTTCCATGTTGTCTTACCCCAAAACATCCCCATTGTATAAGTAATTCTCTTTACACAATCATTCTAAGGCACTGGTTTTAAGTAGTTGAGACTCAAAGACTAAATAGCAACTTGTGTTCTATCCAAAGAATATTACAACTCAGAATTTTGCTCCATTTATATTATTTGAGACCAAATGAACTATATTTAGGAGTTAGAAAAGAAAAGCAGAATATAGAACATGAGCAAAGAATGAGATGAGTGATAAGGAAGATATCTAATCATATGGTGAGAGCAATATATAACAGGTGGTCCATGTGCTCTGATGATGATATCAATAGGAAGTAAGGAAGACCTCTAGCACATTGACATTGTGCTGTGTGGTAAAGATACAGAGACAGAAAAGAAAGGGATCTTGCTCTTTGAGGAATTCACATTTTACCAGGTGAGGCATCTTTAATCTGGTTAAGGTTTTTTTCCCTTCAACTGTTTAAAAAACCATATTTGAGAAGAGATACACAAGCTTCCCCAAATTGCCAAAGCATACCACTAAACAAAAATAGTCAAGAACCCCTGTACCTATGGGGATAATATATTCAAATGTGATGATTGAAAAACCCTGGGAGACAGAGTTTCTGAATAATTAATAGATTAGTTAGACTAGCTAATAATAATCAATAAATTAATGGGCAGTGGTTTCTCTCAGCAAAAGACAAAAGATGCGGAGAATCTAAAAGCTTTAAATAATTCTTGAAAGGGAATTCTCTTGACAACTGAAAATCATCCTTGATTGGTGAACATTTCATGAGGAGGTAGGATAGAAGTCTTCTGATCCTCCTGCTAAGAATATCCTTCCAAAACATTCTTGTTAGTTTTCTCATTCATGAGCTGTGTCAATCTAAATGCTAGTGAAGAGTTACAGGGTCCCTTTTTTCTGAGGATAAGTACCCATATAGACTAAATTCTGTTTACACACTAAACAAAAGTAAAATCTCCTAGTTGGGTGGGGTTTAGCCCAAGACTGAACAGCATGTACCCAGAGGATTAGGGGTAATCTCAATCAATCATGTCCTTCAGAGACTGTCCTAAGAAGCTGACCCTCAATAAAGAGAGAGGGGAGAAAAATCTGAATTCCTAACAATTATAATATATAATATTATATAATATGTATCATATATGTAATATAAGTGATATATAATATATAATAATAATTGGTTATTAATATAATAGGAAAATAGTTTTTCTCACAAACATGAATAGAAGATATATACTCCTTGAATATTCAGTGAGAGGGAGAGGGGGAGAAGGTCACTGACAAATGAAGTCATCAGGAAAGATCTCAATAAAGAAAAGGCACTCAAAGCTGAGACTTTTTTAATGGGAGGGAGGGAGGAGAAGGGGATAGTTCGAACTTCATCTTTTAAAATCCTTGAGTTGATGGCTTTTGTTAAACTCACTTTGACTGACTATTTAAGAAGAGATAGCAGGTGAGCACTGAATGGGGTGTCAAAACAGGAGAGGAATTATATAAAGGAGGTTATTTGTTTAAAGCTAAACCGTACATCTGAAAGTCTTCCTTCATGTAAATGCATCCCATAACCAGTCCTCTATGGAAAAGTCATAAAAAAGTCCATCTTTCACTGATGGAGGAAAGTAAATAGCTATTGAACAATGATTTACCACAGTGGTCTTTATATTGGAAGAGAAAGCAGTAAAAGTACAATCCCTAGTCCCTGAACTTAGGAAACCCTCAATAAGGGCAGAAACTTCCTGGCCTTACCCATATAGCTCAGGGACAAACCCCCAGCAAGGCTGGCTGACACAGACTAATCTCTAAATTAGTCTGATATGGCCTCTTGTTCCTTCAGAGGTTAGTTGGCTTACATATTGAGACAGCCCAGTTATCACAATCAGAAAACCTAGATTATTAACCGGAGCTCCTTCTTTTTGCTGGTGCTCAGACACATACAACTGTCTCGAAATAAAAAGAAAACATTGGTTATTTTGTTGATATTATTGATTTGAGCAGCTGAAATTAATATCTGACTTTATTCAGAAAGTGATCAATCATATACTAGTTCTTTTCCCTGTGGTCTGATTTGTTTAAACTGATATTAGAACCAGAGAAAATGAGGCACACAGAGGAACATTTATTTTGTAAGATGTTTACTTTCTGCTTGTCAGGAGGAGGAATATACAGGCATTTCTAGATAATTAACCCACTTACTAGTTTGAAACTCTTCTGAATAGTCACGAGATGATACTCAAACTATGAATGGTTTAGTGGGCTGTAGGCATGAGAAGCAACATGGACTATAAGGATCATAGCATCACAGAAGTAGAGCTTGAAATGAACTCAGAGACCATGTAAACACCTCTCTATAAAAGATGAGGACATTGAGTCCCATGCAGGTTAAGTGACTTTCCCACAGACAGTAGGCAGAATTTGAACCAGTTCATACCCTGTACCCTCTGAACTATGTCAAGTCCTTTTTCCATCTGTTAAGGGGGAAATAACTTGATCTTCATCTTTTTTCCCCTAGTACTGATATCTTTTGTTGAGTTTAATTTGTCTACAATAGTAAATGGAAGGCAAGTAGAAGGTTCCCCATTTAGCAATCTTTCTGGTATAGAGTAAAGAACAAATTTTATCAGTGCTAATAAACTGTAGATAAATTTAAAAAGAAAAAAAATAATAGGAATATCTTAAAAGTGGTTAAATGGGAATATTTTAAAAATCTAAACACAAGTGAATTCAGGTTCTTCCCATGTAAAAACAAGAGAAATGTTTCATTTATTTTGGAGTAAGGCAAGAGTTAGTGGCTGCTCTTGTGCATTCATAAAACTAGATCTGCTTTATTAATATTATCTAAGCTATATGTAACTAACCATAAGGTCACTTTGACACAGTTGGCATAAACTCGCAGAAGTCCTGTGCCCCACTACTCCCACCCCACATATAAGCAAACCCCATCTTCCTGCATGATGATGAGCTCTGGTATAGATACTCTAAAGCCATCTGTTCTCCTGATACTCTATGAAGTTTCCCAAAGGAAATCATGGAAACACAGGCACTCTCCAGGATTATTTCCTTGTCATTTGGCTTTCATATCTAAATAACTCCTGTGATTTGCATAAGTCAATATATTTTGAACATGGAAGGCCCTTATAGGGCATTTGATCCAATTCTCTCATTTAAAAAATGAGCAAACTGAAGCACAGACAGATGAGGTGCCTTGCCAAAAATCTTAGGAAATACAAGAGTTTTAAACTTAGATCTAAAAATAACTCCACATTTAGTGGTCTTAAGTTCAATATATTTTCCACTATATGGGAGTTCTCCCATACCAGGGGTGCCAAGGCTTAAGAAGAAACTATTTAAAAATCTAGAAGCTAGAAAGGAGGTTAACTAACTCAGAAGTCAACTAACCTAATCTTCATTTTATAGATAAGGAAACTGAAAATCAGGGAGTCTGAGTGAAGTGGCAAAGTCACATAAATTGAAAGTAACACAGACAGGATTTGAACCCAGATCCTGTGATTTCAGAGATATGGTCTTTCCACTACAGAAGAGAACTTGCTAGACCAATACAATCTTGGTATTTTAAGGTCTCCAATGCCTGGCTTAATTTAAATGCAAAAGAATATCCCCATGAATATCCTTCATCCAACCATCAACCATACTACAAGGGAGAGAGTTTAAGCTCCTCATAAGTTAGAATATTCAAACTTTTAACTACAGGAAGAGTTAGTGACCAAAAAAAAAAAATATTTAAAAAAATACCTATTCCTGGAGCTCTAATTTCTTTAGTCAGTCTCTGTCTTGGAAGAAGTTAGTAAGGGCTTTTACCAGAGAACAAAACACCCAATGAAGATAGGCTTCCTCTCAAGATATGACTCAGCTCTAGTTGCCATACTTCCACTCGGACCTATTGCCATTCTAACACCAGCCTGTTTCTCTTCTTAATCAGCTGCTCCAGCAAACAACATCCTTGCTGCCTTTTAGTCATATAGAAAGCCACCAAAACATTTCCTTTTGACTCTTTTCTCTCCACATCAGACCCAGAAGACAGGGTCTTTATGTAGATATCTCACCTCACAATCTATTAGAAAGTGGCTCAACCATGCTCACTCACTCCACTGACATGAGAAGAAAGCAAAGAACAGGTTAATGCTAATTATAAACAGAGGATTCTAGTTAGAAAGCTGGGACATAGAATAACGGAACAGGAAAACATCTCCATCTCTGCATGAGTCAGCCAACTGGGGCACAAAGGGCAGAAGCTATGTCATTTGCTGGAATAGGACCAAAAGAATGCAGGTGGGTTTTTAAGTCCTGATGTTGGCTCAGTGATTCTACAATTTCTAGGGTTCTGAAATCTCTGGAAACAACCAATGGGAAGCCAGTTGTTTTCTCCACTTAAGAGACACTGTCAAAAAAAAAAAAAATCTTGTCTTGCTAGAAACCTCTGGACCTCAATTCAGTGATCAGAGGAAATGAAGAGTTTCTGTAAAGAAAGTCAAAATCTTCTTTTCCATCAGAGATTCTTCATGGCAAATTTTGTAATTTTCATTGTATGCATATGGGAGAGATAGCAAAGACAGATAGGAACAGATAGAAACAAATAGCTAGAGAGAAATTAACCCCATTCTTGAGTTTTAATAATAATTCACCCCTTCCTCTCTTTCCAGTCTTCTCATACTTTACCCATCCTCATGTAATCTATGATCCAGAGAAACTGACCCCATTACAATATCTCATTCACTGTGCTCTGTCTCCCAACTTCATTCCTTTTCAGTGGCTTTCCCTCATGTGGGAAGGGCTTTACTTTCTTGTGCCCACCCTCTAGCTTTGAGGGCTTTGTACTCCAGGCCTTTCCCAGTACCCCTCAATACTGAGATTATGTCCAATTGATCCTATATTTCTCTTGTATATATAGATTTGTTTGCTGATTCTCTTCTCCATTAGAATGTAAACTTCTTGAGAGGAGGAAGATTTTTTTTCTTTTCTTTATACGCTTAATACTTGGCACAATGCCTGACACCTAGTAAATGTTTAATGAATGCCTGTTGGCTTATCTTGACTTAAAGAATATAAATGAATTAATAAAATTCATTAGAAACAGGACACCAGCAAACAGAGATATTTTTTTTTCTCTTAAAGATCAGTGAATCATGGCATCCATAGCTAGAAGGAATATCAAGGGTCATTGAGTATCCTTTCATTTCACCAATGAAAAAAGCACAATTTCAGGGAGAAGATTTAACATCATTACAATAATTCACATTTCTATAGCTTTACAAAATATTTCCTTCATAAGGGTACTCTGAGAATGTTTACTTCAACTAATATTATCCCAACTTTACAAATAAAGAAAGGGAGACTTAGAGATTAAATGGCTTGCTCAAAGACTCACAGTTAATGTGTCAGAGCCAGGATTTCCACCCAGATCTTCAGACTACAACTCTTGAACATGTTTCAGTGTACTTAGCACTTAGTAAGAACCTAACACATAGTACACTGAATAATTGATATATATTCAAATAATAGTTTGTAGCAGCTAGATGGTACAGTGGATAGAATGCTAAGCCTACAAGTCAGAAAGACCTGACTTCAAATCTAATCTCACACACTTACAAGGTGTATAACTGTGGGCATTTAACCCTGTTTGCCTTAGTTTCCTCACCTGTATAATGAATTGGAGAAGGAAATGGCAAACTACTCCAATATCTTTGCTAAGAACCTCAAATGGTGCCACAAAGAATCAGACATAACTGAAAAATGACTAAGCAACAACAAAATAGTAAAGAAAGGACAGAAGCAGAAGAGAATTTCTTCCACTCTATTAGGAAGAGCTAGTGGTGATTTACAGCAAAACCACATGGCAGTAGCAACCATGTACATAACCACTGGGTCCTAGAAAATAGCTCATGGATAGAGCACATGAATTTAATATTTTTCTTTGAAAAAAGAGGAGGATTTTAACATTGTTAGGTTCCAGAATCTAGCCTTCTATTCATAGAAGGAAGATTTCCTGGGCAGTTTCTTATAAGTAATCTCAAGTCTGATAGTTTCCAAATTTGAGAGTTTAGGGATCTGACCTTCTCAGATTTACTCAGCCATCAGACAAATTATTTCAGCTTTCCCTGATTGCTTTCTCCCAAGGAGTAATGAAATTAAATTTAACAATTCAATAATCACTGTCTCCTACCTACCATCCAAGAAGGAATGATTTCAATAAGAGGTTCTATGAAGAGCTTACCATGAGGAATTTTCTATTGCTTTTTGGTGCTTTTGGTCTTATACAGGAGTTCAAATTTTCATTTTCTATATCTTACTGCCTTGGCTTATTTCTCCAATAAATTATTTACCCTGACTGGATAATATTAGTTCCAGTTACCTTTTTCACTCATACCATTCTCCCCACAAATGCTTTCTTTTCTTTGGGGATTGTTAATTGCCCTTAATCACCAAATACTCTCAATATCAAGGAGAATCTCTGAGTTTCAATGGATTTTTTAATATGAATAGTTTTTATGGACCTTCAAAGTTTCAAAGAAGGAAAACAAATGTTGGAGGATAAGAAATTGAGGAAAAAGGAGTAGACAACCAGCACAGTAAATTTCATAGAGAGATTATTTCAGAGAATAAAGAATTGGCATAGGTGCAAATCCTGGACCCTATGGATTCCATAGTGGTAAAGAAATACTTTGGAATGTGGAAATACTGGTCTAAAGATTATAAAGGAAGCTGCCCAACTTTAGTCATCTTTTAACAAAAGGGATAGTTAATATGAAATCCTGAAAACCACCATCCAGTGACACTGTCATTTTTCACAGTGTGAGAGAAGCTCCATGGGGTGTTTGGGGAGTGCTTTCTTTTTATTGAGAACCATATGCAGTGGTTTCAAATGCTAAGCATGGTTTGCCACAATGAATGCCATAGACTGTAATTAGGCCAATGGCTAAGAGGATTGTTGAGCTGTTTAATACCACTTTGTACAAAATGGCATATGTCTTTGGTGTTTGCTATATATTTTGGATAAGCCAGATACATAGGCTGTGTGTGGCTCTAAGGCTATAAACTTTTTATGTTTTCTTCTATAATCCTTGTATGGATGGTGATCAAGGTACTGCACTTTTTAACACTCACTAAAAATGTTGCCAGTGGATGCTTAGAACAAGAACCATAGAATCATAGATTGAAGCTAAAAGGGAACCTTAAACACAATCTAGTCAGGAGTTCTGAATGACAGAGAGAGTTGGAGACACAAAGGCTGGAAGACCTGAGTTCAAATCTTCTCTTGAATATTTACTAGTTGCCTGACTCTGAGCCAGTTACTTAATCTCAATTTTTAATCTATAAAAGGGGAGCACCTAGCTCACAGGGTTGTTGAGAAGATAAAATGGGATAATATAAAGTGCTGAATAAATATTAGCTACTGCTACTGAAGAAGTGAAGCCTATTGAAAAGATGAGTTTAGTGACTGCTTGAAATGGGGAGGTCACTAACTGTAATATGCAATTAAAGTGTAAATGCCAAGGGAACTAAGAAATCCTATGATTGCCAGAACAATGTGGCAGTGAAAAAATTAAGCAAGCTGCTTACTTAATCTGTTGGTTCAAAACAGTACCCAATACAGTGCCTTACACACAACTAATACTTAAAAAAATATTTTTTGTTTTTTTTTTTTAAGAAAAATTGCCTGTAGACTATATATATATAGTGTAATGTGTATGAGTAACACTGTTTTTTAACTATGGGGAGAAGTCTTTAATTTTAAAATATTAACAATATTATTTAAATATCTATTATTGTATTAACAAGAATGTTGAAAATATTAATATTTAATCACCTATATTTCTAAATCTGTGGGGAAAATATAATGGATATATATTGTTATATATTAAGCCAACTCTTCCCTTTTGAAAATTCTACAAAGCACTGGCAGTGAACGTGAGGACACATGACCACAAAATATTAAACAAGATCTTGGAATTTCTAATACTTTGGTGTTAATGTCTTATATAGAAGTCTTTTATCTTCATTATTGTCCTAAATAATTCTCTATTTAATGATTTTGCTAGCCTGAGGGAAAGAGGTGAAAGAGCTTTTAGAAATAAGACCCAGATGTTGATGTTTCCAAAAAAGAGACAGAGAGGGAGCCTAAACTATTGAGATTACTGTTAGAGAATACTTTCCCACTCCGAAATTAAACCTAGGTCATCATGTCAGAAGTCAGAGTCACACAGTCTATTAGGAAGATAAAGCATTCTGACATAGGATAGGGTTTTTAAACTTTTTTGTGTCATGGTCCTCTTTGACAGTCTGGTAAAGCCTGTGAATGAAGAGCCCTTTCAGAATGATGGTTTTAGATGTTTAAAAGAAAATGCACATTATTTCAAAGCAAACAAATTGCACTGAAGAAGAGCTATCAAAATAATTTTTTAAAAAAAGTTCTTATACCCCAACTTGAGAATAGCTGCTCTAATTTAATCAGACAAAATGTAGTAAATAAAAAGAAGATATCCTGGCAAAGTAATATGAAAAATGTGAGAAGAGAGTAGATTACTTCTACCTGGGGGAAACAAGGAAGACTTCATTGGAAGGCCTGACACCTGAACTGAGTCTTGCAAAAGGAAATCTTTGTATTTGGGGAAAAAAAAGGCTAGAATATTACAGGAGTCCTAAAGAAATCCTCAATCTTCTGTGAGCTATCATTGTCCCAAATAAAAGTGCTTGTTCTCTGCTCAGATTTTCATGAAGTATATTATTTGATTTTCTTATGTTCTTCCAACTCTACATTGTATATTATACCATATATATGCCACATTTCTCCAGCAGATGGTAGCCTCCTGGGAAACAGAAACTTTTTCATTTTTCATGATAGTACTATTAATACCTAACTCACTGCCTTGCATATTGGTTGTTGTTCAGTTATTCAGTCATGTCCAATTCTCCATGACTCCATGGACCATCCATAGTATCTCAATGTTATCCACAGAATTTTCATGGTAAGGATATTATGGTAGTTTACCATTTCCTTCTCCAATGGATTAAGGCAGAATTTACCCATAGTCACACAGGTTGGAGGACAGATTTTTAAGTCAGGCCTTCTTGACTCCAGGTCCAGTGCTCTATCTACTGAATCACCTTGCCTCTGCTTTGCACATAGAAAATGCTTAATATATATTTATTAAATGAATAAACAAAGTAAGCAACAAAAATAGAAATCACTTGTTAACCTTTTTGTCACCCTGTTCCATAGTCTCAATGGATATGTTGAAAGCTAAGGAAATATACTTAGAAGACAATGTATAGAAAAGCTCATAAATGGCAGGACAAAATGCAAAGCAATCAGACTTTCATAATCAAAGAACTAAAAATAACAGGAAAATCAATGTAAGAATTTAAGTCTAAGGGTTTTAATAAATATTCACAACTTAGCACTGAGTCAACAAATGGCTCAACATGATTCTGGACCTGTGCTTTCATTGTTATAGAAAGAAAGTCCCTTCCAGCAACTCAGATAGTGACATACCCAGAATCTGAACAAAGTTCCTCTATTACAAATCCAGACCTTTCTATCATACCAAGCTGATCAGAACAAGGTTAGGACCATTCCTTAAGCAAGATCAGAGAGTAAGACAAATGGCAGTTCCATGGGTCTTCAAGGTAGAGAACTAGGACATATTTAGGACCTAGTGGTTCTCTGTCTTGCTGAAAGAAATAGAATTGACTCTCCCTGTCTTATAAACAGTCAAGAAATATGGACGGGTTCTGAGATATTCTGAGAAGGAAGGGATAAGGGAAGACAAAGCAGGGAGGCTTTCCTCTAATGGTGGCAAGTCTTCCCATTTCCTGGTATCCCTCGCTGGATACCCCTTTCTGATGGGATGACCTGGGGCCAGGTGATGAGAGAAAAGTGGAAGAAACTTTTTTTTTAATATTTATGAATAAAATCATCCTCTTCTACATGCTACAAAGCTCTTTACTAGTAGTGCAAATGTGCAAACAGAGCTGCCAAATGTGCCAAACAGAGTCTTCGAGTACTCAAAGGGGGAGCTGAAGATGTGGCCATAGGGCCCACCTCAGGTGCAAAACTCTTGGCTTTGATTTATGTCAAACTTCTAAGCATCTGTAGAACATGTGAAGGAATGTGTGTTCTCCACATGCTAGGGAATGTGTGTTCTATACACGTGAGGGGATTCTGTGTACTACACATATGAAGGAATATATGTGTTGTACACATGTGAAGGAATATATGTGTTCCACACATATATTCCCTTTCTGTTTTGTCTTCCCTCACCAGCTTTATACTACAAGAACTAAGGAAATTGGCATATGGGCTATTACTCATCCACATGGTCCCCACTCTGTAATAATTCACTCTAAATAAAAATTATTAACACCTAATCAATATACTAACATGAGTGTCAAAACTGCCAAGGCTTTTTAATTACATACTTGGTTAGTTTAATAGTGCTGTAAGTATGTTCTCTAAATATTCTTTAAAAAGATATGCACATCTAAGCATAGCTTCCTTTCTGATTATCTTGATTCATCATTCTTCCTTGGCTGGGCCATCTTCAAACTTTTTCACTTGCAACCTCTTTTTTGCCCAAGAAATGTTCATGTAATCTTAGATATATAGGTTTATAAAATAGGCATACAAATCAAACATTTACTGATAATAAATCATAATTTCATGATTCCCATGTTCAGATACAAGATCCCATATTAAGTCATGACCCACAGTTTAGGAAACTGGGACTTAGATAATCTCACAACATTAAGAAGCTATGAGAAATGGATGGATCCTGAATGAAATGCAATGCTTCTTAATTTCTGTGTACCTCCTATTATTGAGAGCATTGATAGAAAACTGGCCTCAGAGTCAGGAAGACCTGAGGGTTAATTCTCATCTCTGATACATACTGGCTTTGAAACCTTGGCAAGTCGCTTAACATCTCAGTGCCTCAAGAAAATATCTAAGCCCATAAATTTTAGGGAAAAAAATCAGTCTGTATTGGTAGATGTTCCTTACCTGGAGTTTCCTTCATTAATAAAATCACAGATTCAATTCCCTAATCATGGATCCAGCACACACACACACACACACACACACACACACACACACACACACACAAATAGGTCATGCTATATTATGATGAGACAAAAAATATGAATCTAACTTTCATTGGGTTGAGAGGCATCTTGCATACAGTAGACACAGAGCTGATCTGGAAGCCAATGTGCCCCAGGTTCAAGTACTACCTTTGGCACATTCTAACTACATTGTAAAATATTTCATTTAACCTCTCAGTGCCCTTACATGGCTAACTCTCTAAGTCTTCAAATTATAGGTGAATTGCCAATCTGCATTGAAAGAATTCTCCACACTGATGAAATCATAGCTCCTGCTTTAAAAAAAAAAAAAAAAAAGTCTGAGTTAAAAATCCCAGTTTAAGAGATTTACACACCATGAAATAATTTTTGTAGCTCCCAAATTCACTCTGCCTCTAGTCTATTCCCTACCCTCCAGCATAGCTTTCCTCCAATGTATCTTTGGATTAATTATTCAAGCAGAATAAAAAATATCCTGAGTTGAAGAATGGAGGAAAATGAAAGATGAACTAATACATTTCATATGAGAGTGATTTCCTTCTGTGGTTAGTAAATTGCCCAGGCCCCTCTTCAGTCAACCTGGTCTATATCTGATCACTGGACCCAATAGTTCTGGAGGACAAAGTAAAATTAGTCATCTTGCACAGCTTACCTTCACTCAAATCCAATTCACTTGCATGTCATGGCACCACTTCCCTTATGTCATGGTCCTCTTGGAGAACAAAGAACAGCAACAAGTATATTGTAAAAGCAATCCATGCATTCATTTGTGTCTTACATTACTTATCAAACTGGTCAAAGACCTCCAGCACATCATAATCCATTCAAAAGAGGTTCATCATTTTTTTTTCTTACGTCTGAACAAATAAAAATATTGCCTCATCTCAAAGAATTTTCTACTTCACCCTCATGTCAGTACTTTGGCAATAGCTGCATCCTTAGAACAAAGTAGGGGCAGCTAAATGTCACAGTTGATGGAGTGCTGGTCCTGAAGTCAGGAGGACTTAAGTTCAAGTCCGGTCTCAGATGTACAACACTTCCTATCTGTGAGACCCTGGGCAAGTCACTTAACCCCAATTGCCTCAGCAAAAACAAAACAAAACCAAAAAAAAGGATAAAGTAGAAATTCTTAATTTGAGATATGTGAAATAATTTATTTTTAAGACATTGTGATCATTACTTTTACCATAATTGGCTCTATTTGTGAGCCTATGTGCTTTATTTTTATGCCTTTAAAATCAAAATTTTTAAATAAAATTTGAAAAAATTTAAATTAGTTAATTTACATTTTATAAAATTTTAACCAAAATTTAAATACTTAAATTTTAATTGAACTTTTAAAAATTAAAACTTTTAAACTATTTTTTAAACGTTAAAGTTTTTTGTGAATTTTGAAAACTGTCTTTAGAGAAGAAGTCTATTGACTTCACCAGTTTGCCGAAGGACAATATGGCATTAAAAAAAGATACAGTTAAGAATGCTGAACTAAGTATTTCTTGCCTTCTCAATGGGTGAGTAAAAAGGGAGAAGCTAGAAATTAAAATCAAATAAAATTTGATGGGACAAAAGGATGGTCAACTGATTTTTCAGCATCTCAATATGACTAAGACAATAGTAATTTTGAAAGATAGCAGTTTTTTGACATGCAAATCTGGATATGTTTATTAAATAAAAGAAAAATGTTATCATTGTATAATTTCAGCCTTTCTTTCAAATAAGCTAATGGAAAGTAAAAAGCAGTGTTTTCATTGATTCAGCAATTCAATTGAATAATCACTAATTATTTCCTATGTTCCAGGTATTACAGTCAACATTAGAGACAAAAAGACCAAACAAAAACAAAGAATTTTCCCTGTTCTCAAAAAGCTTATCTTCTACTGAAGGTGAAGGGAGAAAGGATATGTTGTTTTAAATTCATGACCACAAGGCAATTGATTTTAGTCACTATTCAAACTAAACCAATGAAATTTTTGGACATTATGAAGCAACTATGTGGTGAGACATCAAAGAATAGAAAATACAAAGCAAATTGAAAAGAGTTAGTCAGAACATTATAAATGCAGGTATGCCTTGAACAACATCATGGTGCAAGAAAATGTTACAAATCTAAAGGCAACTAAAAAAGACCTTTCCTTTTGAAAGCTGGAAAAGGACCAATAAGTTGGTTGGAGTCTTATTAAAAGAAAACCTGCAATAAGAAAAAAAGTGATCAAATAGATGTTTCTGGATTAATTTCTCAAAACTAATCTCAAAATTTTTCCTTTGAATTACTTGCAAAAATCACTTCAAAAAGAGATGTTCTAAATTCTCAAGCACAGGCCTCATCTTCTGCATAAAGCCTGTCTTGGTCCTTTACCTACGTGTGTTCATCTTCCCTCCACTCCATCTAATCTTGTACAGATCATTGTACTTTACATTTTTCTTAATTCAATAAGTGATTATAAATGGGTTTACTCCAATAAAATGTAAGTTCGTTGAGAACAGGAATTATTTGGGTTTTGGGTTTTTGTATCTCCAGTACTGAGCACAATTTCTGACAATTATAAACATTTCATGAATGTTTGTTGAGAGTCATTCACCAAAGGATAAATTGTCAAAGATATGAACAGGCAGTTTTTAGAGGAAAAGAAAAATCCAAGCTAATAAGAGCTATATGAAAAAAATACTCTTAATCATTAATAATCAGAGAAATGGAAATTTAAAACAATCTTCCCATCAGATTGGCAAAGTCGACAAAAAAAGAAAATGACAAATGCTGGAGAGACTTTACATTAATGTATGATTAGTGGAACTATCAACTGATCCAGTCATTCTAGAAAGCAATTTGGAATTATGCCCTCAAAATGATTGAACTGTTCATACCCATTGATCCTAATATAGCTATTAGGTCTATACCCTAAAGAGATCAAAGAAAGAGAAAAAATAATTATATTTACAATAAAATTTATAGCAATACTTTTTGTGATGGCAAAGGATTGGTGCCTATCAATTGACAGATAGGTGAACAAATTATGGTATATTTATGTGATAGAATACTTCTATACTATAAGAAATTGTAAAGAGGACACTTTTGGAAAAATCTGGAAGATTCAATGGACTCAGTACAAATTAAGGTTTTGGCAGGGACATGGCCAAAGTGAGAATTTATTTTGCTTGACTATATATATTTATAACATGAGTTCTGTTTTTCTTTCTCAAAGACAGTAGTTAGAATAAGTAGCAGAGAATAGAAAAAAGAAAGACATATTCACTTGAAAAGTTAAAAAAAAAATTTAATTTAAAAATAAATGTTTGTTGATTGATTTCTATGATTCTGGTGAAAGTATCCTTTACCTTAGGATATAGAACAATAAAAATAAAGCATTAATTATGAAGATAAAAAAGTTAACACATTCTTAAAATTGTACAAATATAATTTTATATGATTTATTGGTTATTATTTTGCCCTAGTTAATCAGTTTCTAAATATTTTAATTATTCTCTACAGACATACAATTTGTAGCTGGTTACATATTGGCTTTATGGTCATTTCCATGATAAGTTGGGTCAGGAAGGGAAGTTCTAGCAGGAATTGCTTTTGTAATAAAAACAGTTTAAACTTACATATGTCCAACTAATAGCATTTTTATAGGAATGGAAACTGGCACAATTGTAAGGACATAAACAGAAATGTATTCCTAATATATCTTTTACATAAACATACAGAAATAGACATTGCATAGTATTATTTTCTGGTTCAGATTAAAATCTAGTCTAGCAACAAGTAATACTGGTTTGTATAATTTATAGGATACCTGGACCCTAGATCTTTCTTCTAATCTGAACCTTGTCTTGTGTGATTGCTAAAGAAACAGTAACGCTTATTTTCTGTTTTACACAGCGCATTTCCCACCACAATGCTCGGAGATAGGTATTTGAAATATTACTATTCTTATTTTGCAAATGAGAAAATCAGTTTCAGAAATTAGTGACTATTCCAGGGTTATAATTTCAAGAAGTACTTATTAAACTAGTTTCAAACTCAGGATTCTTCATTCCAGGCCTAATACTCTTTTCATTATATCATTTTGGTTCCTGATGTACTTAACCTTTTAGCCCAAATAGATTTATATGATACTGCTGCCAAGAGGCTGCTAGGTAATGCCTGAAACCAGGAAAACTGAATTCATACTAGACCTCAGGCACTTATTTGTGTGTCCCTGTAAGTCATTTAACTTCTGCCTATTTCAGTTTCAACTGTAAATGAGAAGAAGAAGAAGAATAGCACTTATCTTCCAGGGTTGTTGTGAGTGTCAAATAAGATAAAATTTACAAAGAGCTGAGCACAGCTTCTGAAACAGAGTAGAATTTTAATAAATGCCTGTTTCTTTACTTCCAAATCAAAAACATTCATTTAATAAGTATTTATTAATTATCTATTATGTGTGGACATTGTGCTGGGTTCTTAAGATTATAAAAACAAAACTATTTGTGTTCTCAAAGAGCTTACATTCTATTAGAAGAAAACAAAATATTCAGAATGTATATAATTAAAAATTTATACTATAAAAATTCTTTGAGCATTTAATTAGAATAAGAGACATAGCTTCCACCAGAAGAAAAGAAAAAATCTGTTCCATGTAAGGTGTAATAAAGACATTTCAGGTATTATAAAAATCCATTTTTCAACTAAGGTTCTCCAAGCACTATTGATATGGCCAGTATACTCTGTGTGTTAGGTTTGGGGCCAATCATGTCTAAACCCTTAAGTATACAGTTAGGTCAGTAAACTTCAAGGAGCTCTCCACTGTGTAGTGTTCTATGTGGAAAGGATGTTTCTTATTTTGATATTATTACATAGCACTGGTTAGAGAGGAACTAAAAAAAATAATTTAGTCGATCCATTTTATGTATTTCTGTTACATTATTTTTAAATTGAATTATAAAGTTCTTACTGAAACATTCTAATTTTGTCTTAGTTGTAAAATCAAAGGAAATAGGAATTTTTGCACACAGTCAGATTAGTGCAGAAGTGCACATTTTTGTAGCACATTAAGGTTCACAAAGTGCTTTTCTTCTGACAATCCTATGTGGCAGATGAAGCAAATGTTACTTCCATTTCAAAGCTGAGGAAGCTAATGTTCAGAGTGGTTAAATGACTTACCCATAGTCATACAGCTCATCAACATAAGAAGTAAGACTTGAATGGAGGCCTTCCTACTTCAAGACTATTGTTCTTTCCATTATATCAGGCTTCTTTAGAAGCAGTAAGGGATCACTCCTAGAAATGACGATAGGTAAACCATTCTAGAGCCCAGATCTTTAAATGGCACAGAGGATGGCATACAGAGCCAGGATTTAGGAAGACTAAAGGCCAAATCTAACCTCAATAATTTATTAGCTGTGTTTAGTAAGTCACTTAACTTCGGACTGCCTCAGTTTTCTCAATTGTATGAAAAAATGAATAATAGCACCTACCTCCCAGTGTTGTGAGAATTAAATGAGATAATATTTGTAAAGCAGCTAATAGTGCTTAGCAAGTAATAGTCACTTAATAAAACTTCCAAGACAGCATAAACACTCAGTTGTCTTTACCTGACCTTTTTCCTCAAATAGATATAAATATAAGAAATGACAAAATGCTTCATTATAACATAAAGGATCATAACAGCTTATTATCCTTATGATTTTTATTCTATGTATTTGCAAGAAGAGACATGAAACGATACAGGAAATGTGGATCAGAAAAACAGATGGGCCAGTCAGGAAGTAGAGCAAGGGATAATAAGTAGATAGAATACCAGAATAGAACACCAGAGTGCTGCTTCACTGGTACCCATGGAATGTTGGGTTTTTTTTTTTTTTGTTTTGTTTTTTTTATTAAAGATTTAGTACCCATGGAATGTTGGTTTTTTTTTTTTTATTAAAGATTTTATTTTCAAAATATATATATGGATAATTTTCAACATTCACCCCTACAAAACCCTGTGTCCTAATTTTTTCCCTCTCTTCTCCTACCCTCTCCCCCAGTTAACAAGTGATCCACTATACTTTGGAAATATATAATTCCTCTATACATATTTCCAGAAATATGATGCTCCAGAAAAATCAGATTAAAAAAAGAAAAAATGAGACAAAAAGCAAAATTCAAGTAAACAACAAACAAAAAGAGTGAAAATACTTTGTTGTGGCTTTCTTCATCACAAGACATTGGAACTGGTCTGAATTACCTCACTAATGACAAGAACCATGTCCATCAAAATTGATCATTGTATAATCTTGCTGTTGCTATATATAATGATCTCTCCAGGTCTCTCTGAAATCATCCTGTTGATCATTTCTTATAGAACAATAACATTCCATAGCATTCAGATACCATATTATTCAGCCATTCTCCAATTGAATTGGCATCCATCAGTTTCCGGTTTTTTATCACTACAAACATTTTTGCACATGTGGATCTTTTTCCCCTCTCTTTATGACCTCTTTAGCACACAAGTCCAGTAGAAAGATTGATGGATCAAAGTGAATGTACAGTTGAATAGCCCTTTGGGCATAGTTCCAAATTGCTCTTCAGAACGGCTGAATCAGTTCACAACTCCACCAACAATGTATTAGTTTCCCAGTTTTCCCACTTCCTCTCCAACATTTGTCATTATCTTTTCCTGTCATTTTAGATAATCTGAGAGATCTGTAGTGTACTCATGGAATGTTAAGGGACCCATAAGAAGACTTCCAATGCACTGGATTGATAATTACAAGAACTGCACAGTACAAGAAAATGTAGATGGCTGTGATCTGCACTAATGGAAAACAAATCTTTCCTCATGGATTTACCAAAGTATTACAATACTGTGATCATTATTAATTAATTACAATTATATTCTAAAATCTAACCATAACTTACGATAATTCCACTTCTCTTTATCTTCATTTTTCCTAAAATTATACTTCATTATCATTGTGATCTCAAGTCTTTCTAACTTTCAATGCTCTCCCAGACCATTACTCTTACTTCGGCTCCACTTTTGTTTGTTCCCAATGATTAACTAATTGAACTTAAGTTGTTTCCTATTCTTGAATCCCTTTCCTCTTTGTCTTAGTGCCCATATCTTGTCAAACTCCTGCACTGAATTACCTTGGATTACCTCTATCATTTGATTTCTTTGTTCTTATTCATGTGCTATTCATGTGTTGCCGGAAATTACTCATCTGCTGATGGAATCCACTGTTATTTGATGTTATCTAATATCAACTTTGCTGTCACTACTGTAAAGCTCTCCTATTTTCCTCTTCATCAAAATCCTCAGAGTTTATATTCTAAGCCTTCTCTTCTCTCCTCAAACCTCTCATATTATCTCCTTCCTTACTTCTCTCAACAAAAGACTTCAGCTCATACTTTATTAAGAAAACTGGGGCCATTCTCAGGAACTCTCTTTTCTTCTCTAATCTACATCTCAAAACTCTTTGACATCATCCCCTATGGCTCTTCTTTCACATCAGTCCCTACACTAGCCAAGCTTCTTGTAGCCTTGTTCCCTATCCTTTCTCCTTTGGAAGATTGTCTATGCAATCATAACCTCTATCTCTCTCTTCAATCTCTTCCTACATACTGGCTCCTTCCTTGATTGCCTAAAAACATGTCCCAGATTTATTCCACTATTAAAAAACCTTCACTTGACCTACATGGTCTCTAACTCTAGCCTATAGATCTCCTTTCTTGCCCAACTCAATTCCTAGAAAAAACTTTCTACATTCATTGCCTCTACTTCCTCTCCTCTCACTCACTTCTCAATTCCTTACAATATGACTTCTCTCCTCATTCTTCAATTGAAACTACTCTTTCCAAAGTGACCTGAGATCTTTCAATGGTCAAGTCCAATGGTCTTTTCTCAATCCTTACCCAACTTGGCCTCTTTGCAGTGCTTGATTGATACAGATGATCCAATTCCCTTCTAATTATTCTCTCTTCTCTGGATTTTTATCTCATTTCTCTCTCCTGATTCCCTAAATATTTGTCTGGCCACTCCTTGTCTTTTTTGGTGGATGATTATCAGTATCATACCCACCAACTTTCAAAGCTCTGCTCTGAGCCTTCTTCTCTTGGAATTCTCATAAGTTCTCATAAGTTAAATTTTCATTTCTATGTACATGCCTACAACACATGACTTCCATTTCTCTATCGAAAACTACTTATTTTCCATATCATAAACATGTCTGCCCTATAAGTATACCAAACTTAAGGTGTTCAAATCAGAAGTTATTATCATCTAAGACTCATACACCTTCCTAACTTCCAAATTTCTGTTGAGAATAGCACCATTTTTCCAATGGCTATTTACCATTCCTCCTCCCACCATCATCAGTTTCTGAGCCTTATTTGATTCTGTCTCTCTAATATCGAATATTCATCCCCTCTTCTCCATTCACCAGGTCACCATTCTAGGTCTGAGAACTCAGTACACTTGGCCTTTATACTCCCTCAGCATACAATCCACACCCCTACAGCATAAGGTATTTACCATCAGAAGCAGGTCACGGTCAGTGTGACAGGAACGTCTAACAATCCAACTAAGGCTTCCTGAGTGTGCTATAGGCCAAGGTTCCATCATAGTCATTCTTCAATTGCTACTTAAGGATTTAATCCAATTAAAATTGTTAGGCTGTTTTTCTCATTATAAAGGTCTCTGAAATGAAATTTATTCCAATGATGTGAAACAGGAAGTTTAGTGATAGTTCAAGGTTAGTTGAGTTAACAGCTATAAGAGTAATTATCAATATTATACAATGACTGACATTCACGGAATATTTTAAGATTGATGAAGCACTTTACAGATATTAATTCATTTGAGCCTCACAATAATCCTGTGAAGGAATTAGGACAAGTAGAGTATAAACTCCTATGATGTTTAAAAAATTTGGGAGATATAATTTTTATTATTTTTAATGTATTAATTATGCTAGTATATAATTAATAAGAATCAGTCCAGTACTATACAATCCATTCAAAACATAACTGCCCTTAGCTGAGGATAGCAATCGATTCTGATTGGTTAACAAGCAACAGGTGAGAATAAATATCATCAAGAGAGTTGGATCTATTCTAATGAAGAGCTGGAGGCTTAATCATGTCATTTAGTTTTAAATTACCCTGGCTTTGGGCTATCTAATCAAAGATTTTATTCCTACCCAAACCTGAGAAGGACACAATGGGTTTCCCCACCTGGGTGGGGTCTGAACATAATTAAGGAGAAAGTTAACCCAATCTCATTATCAGCAATGCTTTTCCAATGCTGGCTTGGCTTAGTAGAGAATAAGGTTTCAGAAAGGAAAAAATTCTGTGACTACTCAATATTAACAATTATTTAATAATCATTTTTCTCACTAATTGAAAGCAGGAACTGTTCTAGTTTTGTCATTGTGTTCCTAGCACCTAGTACAGTGCTGTCCACATAGTGATCAATAATTTTTTATTAAGTTGAATTGTCTTAAAATTTTTTTTATTAAGTTGAATTTAGTCTTAAAATTTAGAGCTGGAAAGTCTTAAGAGATTATGTAGACCAAGCTTTGCATAGCCTGTAACCTAATAACTTTTTTTAATATTTTAAAATAAAATTATATTGTATTAAAAAGTATTTTTAACACAAAGGCCATTCAAAAACAGGCAGGGTAGGATTTGACCATGGGGCCATAGTTTGCTGACCCTGATTTAATCCAGTTTTCTTAATTTCCCAGATGAAAAAACCAAGTCCTAGATAGGTAAAAAAAAAAAAATTGGACAAAAACCACACAGCTTGTAAGTAGCAGAGCTGATATTTGAACCCAGATGTTGAGTTTTTTTCACTATATTAACCCTGCTTCTTCCTTTTTAGAAACTTGGGTTGAGAGAATTTTATAACTTGCCTAAAATCATCCATCTAATGGGTGATAAAGAGCCTTGAAGACAATTCTTTTGAATTGAATTCACGTCTGTTTAGAATAGGTATAGATCAGAAGAGTAGTTTACTTAGCAAGGAAGGAAGCTGCTTCCTTTGACACAGTAGCTACTTTCTTCAGCAATAGATATTATGTTTTCACACTGGCAAGAAAACATTTCATCAAGGGGTCAGAAGTTTTACAAGGGCTAGCTTGGAATCTGGGAGTTTCCCTGTCCCGCCAGGGCCTTGCCAACATACCACAGGTGTACATCACCACAGCAGAAAGAAAAATACATAATTGCAAAGGATGTGGGAGGAGGAAAATGAACAAAGAAGAAGTGACTATATTCATCAGAGAATAAAAAGAGTGTTTTTCCTTGAAAGATGACATGCCTTACCCAAGACTTTCTACAAACTGTGTTCATTACTGGAAGTCTGTACCAATGGCACCATTTTATATTGGATAGAATACTGGGCTTGGAATCAGAGTAATTCTGGTTTAAATCCCCATCTCTCACTCACTGTATAAATGTAGGAAAATCACAACTTCTTGGAGGGTCTCAATTTCCTTATCTGTATAATAAGAATGATAACGATATCCATCTTACCTACCTCAAAAGATTGTTGGGAGGTTTAGATGAGATAATGTAGACTTTGCAAACTTTGAGCTGTACTATGTTAATGATTAGGTTTCACATACTTTAAAAGTCAATAAAAATGTCAGTTGTTATTATCTGGGCGAATGACCTCTTCCCCCCCTCATATTCAGCTTATTAAAATGAAACAAAAGTGGGACTTCTCATTTCTTTATATTGCTGGATTACTACATTTCCCTCAGTTTTCTCCTGCCCTAATGGGTGAGTGGCAGAGACAATATCAGATTTAACCACAGAAACCAATGTTATGGTAACATGAAAACTGGCAGCTTTGAAATTGAAGTGCACTTGTATCTTTGATGTGGGTACAGTTGACTTGTACCTACAAGTACCAACTTCATGGGTATGCATTACCACCTGTGACCCTAAATGGCCACTGAAAGCTGTTTGTCAGCTGATGCTTATCAATTCAGGTTCAATCTGCAGGTGCAAAGCATGTGGGCACAATTTACAATGACTGTACCTATACTTCATATATGGGCTACCTTAAGTATTTGGCATCCACCCCAAAATAAATTACTCAGAGAACCTACATAGTATCATGGAAGAAGTACTGGACTAAGAAGCAAAATACCTGAATTCTATTCCCAAATCAGTCTATTATTGTGATCTTAGCTAAATTCACTCTCATTTTCTTTATTTATTAAATGAGATTGATAATATTTGGATGTACTATGTACACATAATCTTTGTGAGAATCACATGGCCCCAAGAAACTGAGATCCAAACAATTTAAATTCCTTACTCAAACTCACATGGGGAGCAGAGGACAAATCTGAATCCACAACTTTGGACTCCAAATCTGAACTTTTTTTGCCACTGCAACATAATGGAAAGAAGTATATCTCTGGAATTGAAAAAACCTGGATTTTTCCAAGGGACTTCTTCCCTACCAAGTCCCTCTATAAATTATTAACCTCCCTGAATCTCAACTATAAATCAAGGTGATTGGACTAGATTTCTTCAGAGATTTCTTACAATTATAAATTTATAATGCTTTCATAATCTCCAAAATCAGTTTTTTGGGGGTTTTTTTTGGGAGGGGGGTTCCACTCTAGAAGAAACTTTCACTTACTTTTTTTTTTGTTTGGGGGTGGGATGAGTTGGATAGCAACTTGAGAATACAGTATATATAGGCATTGAACAATGCGTATTGTACAATCTCCTGACTCCCCATTTATTTCAATTCAGCATTGGGTATCTACTATAAGTTGAGTATAGCTGTAGGTACTGATAGGTGCAAAACAGTCTGGCTCTGTCCTTCCTTACCAGTAAATAGTCTGAAAAGTAGAGTATGTGAATAGGGAGTGTGGAGAGAGACAGGCCCACTGAATTTCATTGGGAGTGGGAATTCACGAGTGAGAAAACTCCCTCTACCAAAGCAGTGAAGTGTCCTCTGTGTGACACAGAAAAGTGCAGAGTAGCCTAGAACACAGAGAATTGTTGTTGTTGAGTCACATTACCCCATGACTTTTTGTCACCCCACTTGGAATTTTCTTGGCAAAGATATTAGAATGATTTTCCATTTGTTCTCCAGCTCATTTTACAAATGAGGAAACAAATAAACAGAGTTCAGTGATTTGGCTAGAGTTAATATAGTAAGTGTTTGAGGTAAGATTTGAACTCATGAAGATGAATCTTCCTGATTAAAGACTCTGCACTCTATTCACTGCACTACCTATTTATTCTTCAAGTATAACTTGAAACTTCCTACCAGTAAGGCTAGCTCTCTTTTTTACTATGCCAGCCTCCTACTAAACTTTATTGTTTTAAAGTGCTTTGATGACATGAATTGTTGTTATGAATATAAAAATGAGGTACCTTTTTCTTACTTCCTTCTCACTTTCCTACCTTCATCAAAAAGATGTCTGACTAGAAAGGAAATGAGCCAGTCCTAGAAATACAGGAAGAGATAATAGATGGCTAGATGGATCCATATGGACACTGACATTCTAGTTGCATAAAATTAATGTGGAAAATTCATTGGATTATCCAGATAAGAAGTGAATGAAATGAAAAGATGAAAATATCCTGGAGTCTGTGCTAGTATGAAGAGTAACCCTATCCTGGAGAACACAGATCCATTGAAGAAGTTTTAAAATTCCTCATGAAATGCAGAACACTATAAAGATGCAAGGTGTGAACCCTTGAACTTCAATACTCTTAATATACTAAATTCACACTTAAATTATCTTATAATACATATCTGATTTTGTACTTAAAAGCTATCAGGACCATATTCATTCAACCAACATTTATAAAATGACTATTATGTGCAAAACATAATAATTATCAATTTGTAAACATTTATTAAATATCTACTGTGGGCTAAGCATTGGGCTTAAAAAATGTTCTGTCCATCTATCTATCTATCTATCTATCTATCTATCTATCATCTATCTATCTATCATTTATCTACCATCTATCTATCTTATAGAAATGCCATCAAAGTATTTTTATGCAAGGTACTTTCAAGAACCAGACTTCAAATCTGACCTCAGACACTTAACATTTCATGGCTGTGAGACCCTGGGCAAGTCATTTAACCCCAATTGCCTCAGGGGGAATAAAAACTAAATGCACTTAGCTTTTCCCATGTTCACATCAAACCAATATCTATACAAGAAGGCATCATTTGTAGACAAGATAAAGTATGTTATATTTCTTCTTTCACCCTCCCAGATTACATCATAAATAACATCATAACTATAGACAATATCAAAAATAACAAGCATCATAAAGATAATATCATAATCTAATTTTAGGAAGTAAATCCTTAGTGTTGTCTTTTAAACCAGAGGATAGGAAAAAGTCAGTAGATTACAATTTATACACCATTCTAAATCTCCATTAAAATATTTCTTTGCTGCCACATCAAGATGTAGAAATGACTCTGAATTCTTAAAGGCAATGCCAGTGGGACACAAGCTTGGGTAGTTCCAACCAGCCCAGAAAGTTTTACAAGGAGACCCTTTGTCTCCATCACATAAACCCAGTGATAGAGTATATGTCTCTAGTCTAAAGACCACTCTAATTAAATTCAGAGAGACTCAGCACCAGATTAGCCATAGAAGTATTTCCCTACCATAATCTCTTTCAAAAGACCACTCATTAAATTATTCAAAAGGTTTTGATGTAAGTCAGCATCAGTAGTATTCACAATGTAGAAATCCCAGGTTCTCAAAGTATTATTGAGTCTGCAGTTGAAACATACTATATTGAAGTTTGAATTTTGTCATTCAATACTGAAACTTAGAATTATCTATCTGAATATGCCAAGGATATATCAGCTGACACAACAAAGAGGGATCACTCATGACTTTTTTGATAACAGCCTTTCCTGATTCTATGCATTAGCTCTTCTTCTGTCCTCCACATTTCCTTCTCCTTTAGACATTCATCTTCATCAATATTGCAAAATAGAGTTGTTGGGTTTTTGTTGTTGTTGTTGTTAATGAGATTAACTGACTTTGAGCTTATTGTCAACTTCATACATCAGGTTCACCAGATTTGACCAAACTACAGGGATAGAGACACAATTCACTGCAATTTTTAGGGAATCCCCCAAACCTAAACTTTCTAGAGTTTCAAAGAGAAAATAATAATACCAAGGTGTCATGATGATTATTATGTCTCCCTCAAGAACATCTTCCCTAACAGCTCTAGACTAGCTCTAGATCTTCTGCATGAATGTTTCCCAAATTCAAATTCAAACAATTTTGACATTCCACTTCCTACATATCAGGTTAACTAAGAAGATGACAAAAATTATATCTAATTAGCAAAATAGAAAAAGTTGGAGTTACTGTGGGAGGATAGACACACCAAGGGGCTGTTGGTGTAACTGTTAATTGGCCCAGATATTTAGAAAACAATCAAGGACTATACCTAAAAAGTAATTAAACTTGATATACTCTTTGACCTGGAGTTATCACCTTCTGCCTATGCCTCAAAGAGTTCAAAAACAAAGAGAAAGGACCCATCTGGACAAAAAATATTTATAATAATACTTTTGTGGTAGAAGGAATTAGAAAAAAAGTCCATGCTCATGGAATGGTATTGAATGAACAAGTTGTGGTATGTGAATGTAAAGGAATATTTCTTTACAAGAAATAATGAATATAAACAATTTAGAGGAAGTTGGGAAGATTTGCATCTTCAAAGTGATACAGAAGAAAACAAAGAGAACCAGGAGAATTTGCATGAGGACCACAATAATGTAAACGAAAACATCTTTGAAAGTCTTCAGAACTCTGATTTAGAAAGAGAGACAGAGACAGAAACAGAAGGAACATTGACAAGACATAAAGAATACACAGGAGAAAAAAAATGTTCAGAAGGGGTAAAAACCAGGGCAAAAATAGACTTTTCAAAAATAAACTGCATCTAACAAAAGCCCACAGTTCTATATGCAATTGTCCTTTTTTCTTATTTACACATTGAAGTTATATATTAAATTATTTAATTAATTGTATAATTAAGCTACTTGGCCCAAAAGATAGAATGCTGAGTCTGGAGTCAGAAAGACTCATTTTCATGAGTTCAAACCTGCCCTAAGACACTTATTAACTGTGGGATGTTGAGCAACTAACTTAACCCTGTTTGCCTCAGTTTTTCTAAAGTGACCTGAGTAAGGAGATGACAAACCA